>NC_045976.1:35507987-35745487 GCF_010909765.2 Amblyraja radiata | reverse complement strand
ATAATGCCATGGGCGGAGAGCCTGATCCTATAAAAATAACGGGGTGGCATGGTAGCATAGCAGTAGAGCTACTGCCTTACTAACTGCTTGTTAGTATGGAGTTTGTACGTATGGAGTTTGTACGTTCTCCCCATTACCTGCGTGGGATTTCTCCGAGATCTTCAGTTTCCTCCCACATTCCAAAGATGTACAGGTTTGCATAAAATGTAAAATTGTCCCTAGTGTGTGGAGGATGGTGTTCGTGTGCGGGGATCGCTAGGCGGTGCGGATCTGGAGGGCCGAAGGGCCACTTTCCGCGCTGTATCTCTAAACTAAATTAAATGGAATGAAGTGACCAGATTTGATAATAGTTTTCCAGCATAGCCACGTTTTATAATGCTAATTGTTTCATTCTGATGCAAATCACGGCACCACGTCATATCCCGCAAGCTGTGACAGAAATAGTTTGTCGACTTATCTCAGGAGCAAAGTTCAATGCGATGGCAATTCACTTGTTCTGAGAGTTTTTGTTGCTGAAAGGCAAGTACTGTCGTATGCATGGTTTGTGTTAATCCCTTCATTGCTATTTAATTACTCTTATTTTCCCGAAGCATCCTGTGTGCTGTTTGCCACATTTAGTCAGAAGCCTTGTTGGTTTGGAGATCCGAGTGTTGCTAAGGTTGTTGATGCCATCTGGTGGATTTTGCGAGTGCTTTGCTACACTAGTTAAGGAATCGCACAGAAGCAAAATGCCAATGGTAGAAGCATAGAGCCATGGAATATAGGAGCAGGTGTAGGCCATTTGGCCCTTCAGGACTATGTCACCGTTCAACGTTTTCTTGGCTGAGTAAATACTCACTTCCCTGTTCCCACATGTTGAGTTTGAGTTTTGTTTATAGGGTGATTTCACGAAAGGTCACTGGTTCATAGATCCTCACCCACGTGACCGCAAAATCCAACTGGGGTACAAGCGTCACTTCCGGTACGTGTTATTGATGCTGAAAACGCGCACTTTCACACCCGTTAAAAACCACGAAAACGGCCCGTTTTTGAGCTGTAAATAACTGTGCCAGTCGGGGTGACCGTGAGACACAGTTATCTTACTTTACAGTCCAGAAGGTAGATAAAAACGAAGGTAAATACAAGAGGGAGCTGAAGGGGCAACAACAGCGGAAGTGGTTAGCGGACATTCGCCGTGGAGATATAAAGATCGAAAATATCGGGAATTATCGCGTTTGCTCGCTGCATTTCATCAAAAGTAAGGCATTATTGACGTTTTATCTTTATTCATTTGTTATATGAAAAGTTGTAAAAGTGAAAAATCCGTCAGTAAAATAAATAAGTAGTTTGGGTGATTGTGCAGGCTTTAAACAAGAAACATTGAGAAATATATTTTGGCAAACAATTAAATGTCCTGATTTTGTCCAATTAACAGCTGACAATTATCCCATTCCTTAGCTTGCATCTGAGTAAAGTTTATTTCAAAACGCATTGATAGTTTACGATTATTTAAATGGTAAATGTAGCTTCAGAAGCGTTTTCATTTTGCATGTTAAAACCCACCTGAGAACCATGGGCGATTTTGCAATTTTACTGACGGATTTTTCACTTTTACAACTTTTTATATAACAAATGAATAAAGATAAAACGTCAATAATGCCTTACTTTTGATGAAATGCAGCGAGCAAACGCGATAATTCCCGATATTTTCAATATTTATATCTCCACGGCGAATGTCCGCTAACCACTTCCGCTGTTTTTGCCCCTTCAGCTCCCTCATGTATTTACCTTAGTTTTTATCTATCTTCTGGACTGTAAAGTAAGATAACTGTGTCTCACGGTCACCCCGACTGGCACAGTTATTTACAGCTCAAAAACGGGCCGTTTTCGCGGTTTTTAACGGGTGTGAAAGTGCGCGTTTTCAGCATCAATAACATGTACCGGAAGTGACGCTTGTACCCCAGTTGGATTTTGCGGTCACGTGGGTGAGGATCTATGATCCAGTGACCTTTCGTGAAATCACCCTATTGTCACGTGCGCTGAGGTAGGGTGAAAAGCTTTTGTTGTGTGCTAACCAGTCAGTGGAAATACAATACGTGATTACAAATGAGCCATCCACAGTGTACAGATACATGATAAAGGGAACAATGTGGATAATGTTTACTGCAAGATAAAGTCCCAGTAAAGTTTGATCAAAGATAGTTTGAGGGACTCCAATGAGGTAGATAGTAGCTCTAGTCGTCGGTAGAATGGTTCAGTTGCCAGATACGTTCTCCCCTTCTCCCTTAACCCTGTTTGGGAAAAGAATTATCATCACAAAATGAGGCTCTGCTGTAAATCTATCATCAGGTCTAGCCACCTAACATACAAAATACTCTTGGAAAGTATAAAAGCAGCTTGATAAACATTGACACAGTATTTAAATAAAACAATCTAATCCCATTTTGAGGTTTTTTAAGAGAAATATTGGATATAAGAATATGCCGATAATGAAAATTTTATTATACATATATCTGCCACCTTGAAAATATTGAATGACTTGGCTCCCACTGCCTTCTCTGAATTTTACAGGCTCACCATCCTCTGGATGAAAACGTTTCCCCTGATCTTGGCTCTGAATGCCTACATTGTATTCTAAGCCTGGGATCATGGTACTGGGCTCTTCAGATATTGAGATATTAAATTCTTTGTAACTTTGTCAGAGCCCTATATGTGGTGACTCTTTACATACCTTGGGTATGCAGAACAAAGAATATCGCTGTGACATGTCACATGTGATGATAAAGTTTCATTCATTCATTCAACATCCTTTCTGCATTTGGCCTGTTTCCTCATTTGGAATTCTATAAGGTCCTATAGAATCCTCTCTCATTCTTTTGTATGCAAGTGAATACATACCTAATAAACCCCGCATGTCCTCATATGAAAATCCTGCCACCCCCGGGAATCAGCCTAACAGACCTTTGTTGCACTTCCTTCATAGAAAGAATGTCCTTCCTCGGCTAAGGAGACAAATGCAAATACATGCAAATTCAGCAAGGCCTCACACACCATTGTTCACATATATACATTGCATGTTGGACATCAGAGATAAAAGCAAAATGTGCCGGAGACACTGAGTAGTTCAGGCGTCTTGTGTGGAGAAGGGAACAGAATTAGTTCAACCGTTGATCCCGAGGAGGGTAGTCTTAGACTGCAGATGATATGGAGCAGCCGGTAAATTGGTAGGGCAATGGCAGATGGAATTGAATCCAGATAAGTGTGAGGCAAAGCGTTTTAGGAGCTTTGAATAAGGGTAGGACCTATGACATGAATGGTAAGGGCCTAGAGAGTATTGAGAAAGAAAAAAGACCTTGGTGTACAATCCAAAGATCCTTGAAGGTGGCAATAAAGATAGATCGAGTGGTGAAGAAGGTGCAATTTGTGCTTTCATTGGCCAGCACAGAGTATAAGAGCAGGAAGATCTTAGATGCAACTTTATAAATTATTGCTTGTGCAGTTCTGCTCACTACTCTCTAAACTACAGTACACTAATATCTCTAAACAGCACTAAGGAAGGACAGGACTGCACTGTACAGTGTGCAGGGGACAGCACTGGATTTGAGATGGAATGTTTTAGTTGTGAGGAGAAACTGGGGAGGAACAAAGGAGGACCCGGCGTGGGGGGAGCGTCGTGAGGGAGGGGGAGAACAAAAGTGGTCCTGGCGCGGGATACTTTGTAACTTTGTCAGCGCCTATTGTATATCTTGGGTGTGCAAGCAAAGAATTTCATTGTGACTTGTGACATGTAACAATAAAGTATTTATTCATTCATTCATTCATGGATAGGCTGAATTTGTGGAGCCTAGGATGGTTGGAATGGTTTAAAAGGGGCAAGCTCCTCCGATGATATTGGTTATTGGGTCTGTGCAGGGATGTATTCCATAGCATTCACTTGAAAATTGCCACTGGATGCTTGAAATGAAAAGTGTTTCACGCAGTTCAACAATGTTAACAAACTCAATATAAAATGATGCAGGGACTTGGTGGGATTCAGCTTGCATTAGTCTGTCTTTATTATGTATTTCTTTTCTCTTTTTTAAAGGAATAAAAAATTCAGATAAAAATGAGCTGAAGAAAATTGCTTCTGATCCGTTCAAAGAGCATTATTTATTTGTGGAGGATTTTAATCTACTCAACACCATTTTACCCAAGATCACCAGGAGGCTTTGTTTCACAGCTTCAGAAGTTCCTAGACCTGTGAGGCCAACACTGTGTAAGTAATCATGTATGATGCAGTGGCAAGCCTTCCCAAATCAGACTGTCAGCACACTGCTTTCAACTTTAGGGATTGTTTGAACCCAGGACGAAGAAGGGAACCTTTTTCTCTCTCTCTCAGATGGGTTTTGATGAAATTAATTGGGACAGTCACAGTCTATCTTTGAGTGAGTGTGGGCTTTGCTGAACCAATTCTCCTTTCAGATCTGTTGCTTGGTGTCTCATTATCCAGAAGCAAAACACTAGAGATGATGGAAATATGAAATGATAATATAAATTGTTGGGAACACTCAGCAGGTCAATTTAACAATACTTGAATTTACTGTATATAGTTTCCTTACAGAAAAGTAGAGAAGGTTTTTATAGGTAACCATATAGATGTACTCAGGCAAAATTTGAACTGGCCACATAAAGAGGTATAAAGGAGGGGGAAGAGGGGGGGGGGGAGGGGGGGATAGGGGGCAAGGTGTGACTAAAGGAGAAGTTACACCGGCAGGGTACTTTGGCCTCTGTATTGAGGCAGCTGACAATACAGTGATGAAAATCAGTGATGTGCAGGAAAGTATAAATGAATGAGCAGACAGCTCTCAAAGAGCTGGAGAGCTGGAAAATGTTGCAGGTGCGTGTGGGGTAAAGCCAAGGAAAGGTTTGAATGTAATAAAGGAAAAAAATGAATTGAGGCATTCTTTTGATTTACAAAAGGAGGCAGGGTAGGAGGTAATGCTGAATGTGGCTTAATGCATGAAAGGAAAGGGGGAGCAAGATATTGAGCTGGTTCAAGCATAGACAATGCAGGATAGGGGGGGTCTTGATCTGCAAACGTATGAAATACTGTAGTTGAGTTTGGAGATAACCATACCTTGGGTGGGAATCAGATATCCAACATTGGAAGCAGGTTACCTGATGTTGAAAGTCACCTTGAAATCTCTGGTAGTTTGCTCCTATAATGGGCTGCTTTGCTTGGTACACAATCATCCCAGTTGTCAAACTCTGAACAACAATCATGCTTTGCAGAGTCTTGTTTTTTTCTGGTAATTATCCTTATAATTTGCAATCCCCTGCGAGTCAAGCATTCACAAAGACCTTCTAAAAGGTGTTAATCAGAGCGTTAGGAGCTGAAAAGAAACTTGATATAAATATCAGCTCCCGAGGGAGCCTATGTATACAGTAAATAGGAGTGAGGCAGAATAGCATTATGGTAATGAATGTTCTTGCTTCCTGCAACAGATAAATCTAATCTTTTCTCTCCTTTCTTTCCAGTGGCAGAAAAAATCACTGGCCCCCGGGATTTGGTGATTAGTGAAGTGAGTTATAACTCTGTGAGACTGACCTGGGCTCCTGCTACTGGAGCTGTGGTGAGCTACAGAATTGCTATCAACCCATATACATTGGATGGACAACTTATATCTGCAGAAGAGCGGCAGGTGAGTGTTGTCGGTGTTGAGCTTTTGAATGTCACTGTTATCGTCTTCGAGGAGGAGGAGGAGAAGAAACTTAAGAGTGGCCCAATCCTGTAGAGTGGGCCCAACCCTTATTGCCCCTCTCCTTTCTCTTTGCCCCTCCTCCTTTCTCTACAATTTAAAACTTGTTTCATTTCCAATTTCTGCTGGTTCTTTTAAAGGTCGTACAACATGGAAACGGGCCCTTTGGCCCACCGAGTCCACGCCGACCATCGATCACCGCTCACACCAGTTCAGTCTTGTCACACTTTCCCGTGCACATTTGGGCTATTTTGCAGAGGGCCAATTAACGTACAAACGCGCACATCTTCGGGATGTGGGAAGAAACCGGTGCATTCGGGCGAAACCCCATGCCGGCACAGAGAGAATGTGCAAACTCACAACAGACAGCACCCGTAGTCAGGATTGAACCCGGGTCTCTGGTGCAGTGGGGTGACGGCTCCACCACATGCACACTGGGCTGCCTGAAAGAAAAGGTCTTTGAAAGAATAGAGACTGACTGAATTTAACATCAGAAGGTGATGAGTTCCTGCTTTTCTCTACCTTGAGAGTTGTTGAGGCTCAGTCATTGAGTGCATTTAAAACCAATAGTGTCCTTGACATTAGGAGAATCGAGGGATATAGAAAAGCACAGGAAACTGGCCTAGAGGTAGAAAATCTGCTGTAATCTCAATGAAGACTAATACAGGCTTGAAGGACCAAATGGCCTTGTCTTCGAATCATATAGCACGGAATCAGGCCCTTCCACCAAACTTGTCCATCGCGACCAAGATGCCCCATCTACACTCGTCCCACCAGTCCACGTTTGGCCCATAACCATCTAAACCTTCCTATCCATGTACCTGTCCAAGTGTCTTTCAACTGTTGTTAATTGTACCTCACTACCTCCTCTGGCAGCTCATTCCATATGCCCACGGCCTGTTTGTTCCAGATTCATAAGTTTTCTTGACTTGTGTGTTATCATCTCAGACACCATACTGTGTTCACGCAATGAGCCATCCCTCTCACAACCTGTCATCGTTGTTCAACAAGCTACCCTCATACAATGTGCCTACTTTTTCATACCAGTAAGCAGCTTGTGGTCCTCACACTACATACTGTCCTCACACAAGTACATGGATAGGAAAGGTTTAGAGGGATATGGACAATATGTTAGCTAGTGGGACTAGTGTAGATGGGGTGTCTTCTTTGGGACGGACAAATTGGGTGGAGGGGCTGGTTTCCGTGTTGTTTGACTCTGTGAATCGAAGACAAAGCCACCTGGCCCTTCGAGCCTCAATTGCTCTTCATCAAGATCATCTCACCCCGTGTTGTCCTTCTCACATCAATGCATCCATCTCTTCATGCTGATCTGCCCTCAGTGCAAGCTCAGTCTTTTAACATTAAAACTCACCTCCTCGTCTGCTTATTTGTTCCTATACTTCTCAGAGTGGTAAAGAAGGTGTATGTCATAGGTCATAAGTGATAAGAGTAGAATTAGGCCATTCAGCCCATCAAGTCTACTCTGCCATTCAAACATGGCAGATCTATCTCTCCCTCCTATCCCCATTCTCCTGCCTTCTCCCCATAACCTCTGACACCTGTACTAATCAAGAATCTATCTACCTCTGCCTTAAAAATATCCACTGACGTGGCCTCTACAGCCTTCTGTGGAAAATAATTCCTCAGATTCACCACCCTCTGACTAAAGAAATCTCTCCTCATCTCATTCCTTAAAGAATGTTCTTTAATTCTGAGGCTATGGCCTGTAGTCCTAGACTCTCCCACTAGTGGAAACATCCTCTCCACATCCAGTCTATCCAAGTCTTTCACTATTCTGCATGTTTCAATGAGGTCCCCCTCATTCTTCTAAATTCCAGCGAGTACAGGCCCAGTGCCGACAAACACTCATCATAGGTTAACCTACTCATTCCTGGGATCATTATTGTGAACCTTCCCTGGATCCTCTCCAGAGCCAGCACATCCTTCCTCAGATATGGTGCCCAAAATTGCTCACAATATTCCAAATGCGACCTTACCAGCGTCTTATAGAGCCTCAACATTACATACTTAATGTAATGGTAATGTAATGTATAGTATGCTTACCTTCATCTGTGCATTGTGTATAAGAGTCAGGAAGTCATGTTGCAGCTTTATAGGACTTTGGTTAGGCTGCATTTGCCGTATTGTGCGTAGTTCTGGCCACAATTACAGAAAAGATGTGGAGGTTTTAGAGAGGGCCAAAATAGGACGTACATGATAAATGGTAGGGAATTGAAGAATACAGTTGAACAGAGGGATCTGGGAATAACCGTGCATAGTTCCTTGAAGGTGGAATCTCATATAGATAGGGTGGTAAAGAAATCTTTTGGTATGCTAGCCTTTATAAATCAGAGCATTGAGTATAGAAGTTGGGATGTAATGTTAAAATTGTACAAGGCATTGGTGAGACCAAATCTGGAGTATGGTGTACAATTTTGGTCGCCCAATTATAGGAAGGATGTCAACAAAATAGAGAGAGTACAGAGGAGATTTACTAGAATGTTGCCTGGGTTTCAACAACTAAGTTACAGAGATAGGTTGAATAAGTTAGGTCTTTATTCTCTGGAGCGCAGAAGGTTAAGGGGGGACTTGATAGAGGTCTTTAAAATGATGAGAGGGATAGACAGAGTTGATGTGATCAAGCTTTTCCCTTTGAGAATAGGGAAGATTCAAACAAGAGGACATGACTTCAGAATTAAGGGACAGAAGTTTAGGGGTAACATGAGGGGGAACTTCTTTACTCAGAGAGTGGTAGCGGTGTGGAATGAGCTTCCAGTGGAAGTGGTGGCGGCAGGTTCGTTGGTATCATTTAAGAATAAATTGGATAGGCATATGGATGAGAAGGGAATGGAGGGTTATGGTATGAGTGCAGGCAGGTGGGACTAAGGGAAAAAAATTGTTCGGCGCGGACTTGTAGGGCCGAGATGGCCTGTTTCCGTGCTGTAATTGTTATATGGTTATATGGTTATATGGTGCTGAGGAGATTTATCAGAATGCTGCCTCGATTAGAGGGAATTACCCATGAGGAGAGGCTGACAAATATTTGATTGTTGTTTCTGGCACATCCAAAGCTGAGGGGAGACCTGATAAAAAGCAAACTAATAATATGAAAGGCATAGATAGTGTAGACAGTCAGAATTTTTTTCCCAGGATCGAAATATCAAGGACTAGAGAGCAGAACTTTATGGTGAGAGGGACAAAATTTAAAGGAGATATGCGGGGCAAGTTTTTTATAGAGTGTAGTGCGTGCATGGAACACTCTGCCAGGGGAGGCAGATATAATAGTGACATTTACGATGTTTTTCGATAGGAACATGGACACGCAGGAAATGGAGGGATATGGATCACATGTGGGCTGAAATTATTTGTTTAACTTGGCATTATGATCTGCATGAACATTGTGGCCTGAAGGGCCTGTTCCTATGCTTGATTAACCTATGTTTTATGACCCTACACAAATCTGTTCACACTAAGTACCCTCGTTTGGTGTTAACTATTCTCTTCTTTCTGATTTACTGCAGCTTTTAGCCTGAGAACTCTTTACTGCTTTGTAACGTGTTCAAACAGTGTTTTGTAGTATGCCAAGAAGCCCCATAAAGATCACATTCTTCTCAAAGGAGATTTATCAAGTTTCCAGTTGTAGTAATCAATTCCAGTATACACTATTTTGTTGATATATTGCAATATCGCCTTGCTGCTAACTTTTACCTAGTAACAGTGATCTCAGGAGCCAGTGCACACAGGGATACATGCTCATTACTTGCATTCTTCCAATTAATGGGGAGTGCTATTGGTTCAAGAAAAGCTATTACAAGAATGGTAGCTACAATACTAGGAGACGGGAGGAAATAGTTCTCCTCAGGTCCAAGAGGACATACTAGTGGGGGACTTAATGCGCAAAGTTATTTTTATTACAAAGGAACTATGGAGATCACCAGGGCTGTAGAGAGGTATTCCCGGCAGGACGGTTCTAAGAATAGGAGGCACAGGAGACTGCAGATGCTGGAATCTTGAACAAAGCACAAAGTACAAGAGGAACCCAGTGGGTCAGGCAGCATCCGTGGAGGGAATCTTTAGGCGACGTTTCAGGTGGGAACCCTTCCTTGGACTTCTTCAGATCTCAAAGAGTAGTTCTGAATGGAGTACAGTCTAGGAAGGCCTGTACTCAGGGAAGCTTGCAATGGTAATAAATCACTGGGACCACTCGACCTGGTCCGAAGGGCTGAAAGAATAAGTAGATGGTCTTCTCTCTGAGTGTGGAGCTGGGGTAATTACCACCCCTAATGCATCAACGAGCAGCAGGTTGAGAAATATGATGTATTTTAGTGGCATCACCTTGGAATGATCCTGAGGCTAGGAAGTCGCGAGATCTTGAACCCCATGAGCAAAGCAATCCGGGCATGTATGCAAGCCCATGTTTGGAGGTCACAGGAGGTCACAGGTCTCAGTGAGGGTTGTGCGATTGAAGTGTAACGTACAGAGACATTGCTCCTCAGAGAGATCTGCCGATGAGATCACAGGATGTGCTCTTCAGTGATAAGCCCTTCAATGCCTCCTACTTCTTAGTTCCCATGGCTGCTCGTGATGATTCCTGATGTCTACCTCCATGGCAGCAACGAGTGTTTGCTGAAGTCACTTTTTAGTGCATAAAATTTATGGAAGAGGCAAAAGAAGTCTGAAGTGTGAGCAGTTTGTCGGCAGTGGGGCTGAAGGGTAATGTGTAGATGCCTGCCAAAGAATGCAGTTTGATTGTTTATCTCCTCCCTGGATTCAGAGAAAGCAGGGTTATAAATGCTAATAGGCCTGTGAGTAAACAATATCCCCTACTACTTTGGGAAGTTTTAAGCTAGAACTGTGTTTCCAGCCTTAATGAAATTCCAAATGTCAAATTTTCCATCAAACACCATGAGACCCACAAATTCTGCTCTATTCCAGGTTAAATCTAGTATCAAATGCACAGCACTGTTTTATTCTGCCTCATGAGAATGGATTTATTGGCCCTGCTGTTAAGACTGAGAGTCATACAACACGGAAACAGGGCCTACGGTTGGTTGTGCCATCCAAGATGCCTCATCTACACTTGTCCCACCTGCCTGTACTTGGCCCAGATGCTTCTAAACCTTTCCAATACCACTTGACCCACTTGCCCAATGTATTAAATACTGTAAACTTGTTTTGAAATGTTACTCTGTCAATAATGTACTTATTGTGATTTCTTCTTTGTTTCTGAAGCAGATTGTTATGGACGGTAACGTCAGCACAATACTGGTGGCAGACCTAAAGCCCAGAACAAAGTATTCCTTCACAGTGGTGGCTGTGTATGCTGATGAAATCGGGGGTCATACAAGTACCAGTGGCAAAACCGGTAAGGAAATATATCCAAGAGGTTGAGTGGGTTGGATGGGAGAGTTAAGATAAACTATTTTTTTTTGAGTGGGGATCCTAATACAGAAGAACTTAAAGTTCAAACTGGAGCCAACCTAGAGAGGAATGAAATCAAAGTCCTGTAGAACAGTGCCTTAAAATAACTGGATAAATGCATAAAATATGAAAACAGACAATAGTGCAAGATGTGCAGGGTAACTAGGCAATATTAATGGAATCAAGAGATACTGGGAAGTCATGTAAAATGCATGGGGCATCTGAAGACAATGAAGAGCACCTTTTGTAATGAAGCTTTCAACCTTTGGAGCTACAGGACCCTAAATGATGCTAAGCAAGTGGGGATAAAGCCAGTCACTGCGTGTATTCATCTCCATAATCTTTGATTCCTTTGACTTCAGCAGAGTTCCATGTACAGGAGGCAAATACAACCAGCGACCAGTACGCTTGCTTGCATTTAGCACCAGCAAACAATTTATTTCTGTTGAATCTCCAGATAGTTTCTATGTTCTTCTTGCTTCTGTGTTGCAGATGTCCTGCCTCGTGTGACTAACTTCCGAGTGACAGAGCAAGGACTGTTCAGCCTGAAAGTAGCTTGGACACTTCCACTAGCGCCCTTGTTGGGTTACAAGATCTACATACCCAGATGTAAGATTTATCAGATAAGAACTATCTGAAGCCCCATGGCAAGAGACATTTTACAGAAAAGTAATAGAAAACTTAGAAACAGCTGCAGTTTGGAAAAAGACGTGAAGACGATGAGATTTCATTTAACAATGGAGAGAGCATCAGAACCCCTCTTTAGTCATCAACAATAATACCTTTATTTCCTTTTATCAGTTTTAGTTATCTTTTATGTAAAGGCAAAATGCTGAGGTTCTGGCCTCGAAAGATCACTCAACGAGAAGTCCATTTGACTTTGAGCTCTGCTCCTCTAACTAGTTAAAGTTTCTAATCAATAACCTGGGTTAAACTTCTGTCCCTTAATTCTCAAGTCATGTCCCCTTGTTTGAATCTTCCCTACTCTCAGTGGGAAAAGCTTATCCACGTCAACTCTGTCTATCCCTCTCATCATTTTAAAGACCTCTATCAAGTCCCCCCTTAACCTTCTGCGCTCCAAAGAATAAAGCCCTAACTTGTTCAACCTTTCTCTGTAACTTAGTTGCTGAAACCCAGGCAACATTCTAGTAAATCTCCTCTGTACTCTCTCTATTTTGTTGACATCCTTCCTATAATTAGGCGACCAAAATTGTACCCCATACTCCAGAATTGGCCTCACCAATGCCTTGTACAATTTTAACATTACATCCCAACTTCTATACTCAATGCTCTGATTTATAAAGGCCAGCACACCAAAAGCTTTCTTTACCACCCTATCTACATGAGATTCCACTTTCAGGGACCTGTGCACAGTTATTCCCAGATCCCTCTGTTCACCTGCATTCTTCAATTCCCTACCATTTACCATGTACGTCCTATTTTGATTTGTCCTGCCAAGATGTAGCACCTCACACTTATCAGCATTAAACTCCATCTGCCATCTTTCAGCCCACTCTTCCAACTGGCATAAATCTCTCTGTAGACTTTGAAAATCTACTTCATTATCCACAACCCCACCTATCTTAGTATCATCTGCATACTTACTAATCCAATTTACCACACCATCATCCAGATCATTGATGTACATGACAAACAACAGTGGACCCAACACAGATCCCTGTGGCACCCCACTAGTCACTGGCCTCCAACCTGACAAACAACCATCCACCAGTACTCTCTGGCATCTCCCATTCAGCCACTGTTGAATCCATCTGGCTACTCCACCATTAATACCCAACCATTGAACCTTCTTAACCAACCTTCCATGAGGAACCTTGTCAAAGGCCTTACTGAAGTCCATATATACAACATCCACTGCTTTACCCTCATCAATTTCCCGAGTAACCTCTTCAAAAAATTCAAGAAGCTTAGTCAAACATGACCTTCCAGGCACAAATCCATGTTGACTGTTCCTAATCAGACCCTGTTTATTCAGATGCTTATATATATTATCTCTAAGTATCCTTTCCATTAATTTGCCCACCACTGACGTCAAACTAACAGGTCTATAATTGCTAGGTTTACTCTTAGACCCCTTTTTAAACAATGGAACAACATGCGCAGTACGCCAATCCTCCGGCACTGTTCCCGTTTCTAATGACATTTGAAATAATTCTGTCATAGCCCCTGCTATTTCTACACTAACTTCCCTCAATGTCCTAGGGAATATCCTGTCCGGACCTGGAGACTTATCCACTTTTATATTTCTCAAAAGTGTCAGTACTTCCTCTTCTTTGAATCTCATAGTTTCCATAGCTACTCTACTTGTTTCCCTTACCTCACATAATTCAATATCCTTCTCCTTGGTGAATACCGAAGAAAAGAAATTGTTCAATATCTCCCCCATCTCTTTTGGCTCTGCAGATAGCTGTCCACTCTGACTCTCTAATGGACCAATTTTATCCCTCGTTATCCTTTTGCTATTAATATAGCTGTAGAAACCCTTTGGGTTTACTTTCACCTTACTTGCCAAAGCAACCTCATATCTTCTTTAGCTTTTCTAATTTCTTTCTTAAGATTCTTTTTACATTCTTTATACTCCTCAAGCACCTCGTTTACTACATGCTGCCTATAATTATTGTAGATCTCCCTCTTTTTCCAAATCAAGTGTCCAATTTCCCTTGAAAACCAGGGCTCTTTCCGATTTTTACTATTTCCTTTCAACCGAACAGGGACATAAAGATTCTGTACTCTTAAAATTTCACCTTTAAATGTACTCCATTTCTCTTCCACATCTTTCCCATAAAACAAAATGTCCCAATTTACTCCTTTTAAATCCTTTCACATCTCCTCAAAGTTAGCCTTTCTCCAATCAAAAATCTCAACCCTAGGTCCAGTTCTGACCCTCTCCATAATTATATTGAAACTAATGGTATTGTGATTAGTCCATTAGTATTGCCCATGTCATCTTTACCCATTGTTTAAATATTGTAAGTACTTAAATATGGATAGTTAAGGAAAATAACTAGTGAAGGCAACCTATGCTTATTCTTTGTCATAATTTTATATATTAAAAAGAGATCTGGATGGGAAGCTCTTTCTTCCTAAAACATGGTGCTTGGCAAAGACTATTGGCACTTTCATTCAACAACCTACTAGCATTAACTGTTCCATTGATTGAGCTAACAATGCCCTTTCTAAACAGGGACATCAAGAAGTGTTGATCTAACTAGTGAGCATTAGGCAGTCAACAATGAGAGTGTGGACCACCATTGCAGAGCCTCATGCATGCACTTATGCATCTCCATGCCCCACTGCACACAGTACACATCATGCTATGGAATCGCATACATGCCACAACATGCCGATTGATACTACACACCGCACAGCACATCACACCACGATATACCATTACTCAGCGCCCACCTCAAACCATACCACACAGCTTGACTGTTCACTTTCTCAATACAGTGAAACTGAAGCAATGGCATAGCCTCGCCAATTCCTCAATTCTCAAGCCAAAGCAGCATAGATGGAGATTAAACTCAATGCACTGCAAAAGCTAAGGATGCAGAAATTTCCATTTTTTCCAAAAAATGGAAAACCTAATGAAATCCTAATGTCAATGAACTTCTATCAACAATATGACTTTCAAGATTATTCATCAGGATAACGCAACCATTAAAACAAGATAGGGTAGTTGGTGGAAATGAGATCCATGCAGTACTTTACCTGCATTAAAACCACTTTCTCCTGCAGCCAACAGGCCTGGGTTGACCTATGAACAGAATGTCAAAGGAGATGTCTCGTTTCACCGGATAGACAATCTGCAGGAGGACAAAGACTACAGCATCAGCATCTACGCCGTATATTCCGAGGGGCCCAGTGAACCTGTGACAACCACCAGCAGAACATGTAAAGTGAATCACTCAAAGTTTACCACATATGAGATTGTCTTTCCACCTGTGCTAAGTGCAGCCTTGTTAGACTTTAAATTGTGCAAAATTAGCCTCAATGAGCATGTCATTTATTGAATAGCTCTGCAACGTCATACGAAATATCGTGATTTAGTGTTTAGATGATGGAGATTTAAACGCTAATGAAGCTTGGAAGTAATTTGTTTTTCCGGCCATGTATCACACTAAAAATATAATGGGGTTTCAGAGTACAATCGGGAGGGGTCGGAGATAATGCCATAGTGATGTGTATGTTCGGATATCCAACATCCCACTTTTCAAAGAAAGACACTAAATGCTGGAGTAACTCAAAGGGTCAGGCAGCATCTCTGGAGAAATCTTTCTCCAGAGATGCTGGCTGACCCATTGAGTTACTCTAGCATTCTGGGTCTATCTTTGGTATAAACCAGCATCTGCAGTTCCTTTTTATTACATCTCATACTTCAAACAAGTTGCTCAGGTGTTGTAACAAAAGTACCTTTTTAGCATCCTTTGGTCTTCTAGTCTCCATGGTTTCCATTGACACAGCCATTTCCTTTAATCAGAGCTGACTAGCCACAGCATCACAGGGCAAGTTGCATTCCATTAAATATATCTATCTACAATTATTATCATAAACTTGAATTCATTTCTTAGGCAAATATTCAACACATTATTTTCTGAAGGAATTAATCAGCACTATGTTAGATTATCTTGTTGGCTATGTGTTGTATCGGTCTGGGTAGTTGTCTGTGAGGAAGGGATTCCATTTCAAAGATAAGTACAGCGAAAGGGGAGAGATTTCCCCATTGACTTCTGGAGAAATGCATGGTGCTTATCTTTGCATTCAATTGCATCTTGCATAAGATCCAGAGAGTTTCCTTCAATTTATCCTTTCCGGACTGCCTAAGATTCTAGGAAATATATTATCACACAGGCATTCATTATTTTGTCACAGAGCTGCTTAAATTCAAAATCTCTTCTAGCTTACTAAAAACCTCAGTATACAAAAGAGTATGGGATTTTAATTTGAATGAATATAAAGTCATTACTTATGGTATTGTGGTTTTCCTGTGCTATAAAACTTCACTATTTTTAAATTACCAATGTAATGTTGAAAGGTGTTTTTACATTGGCTATAGAATAAAATACTGATCAGAAAACCTATGATATTAATAGGATGCTATTGGCAATAGGATACGGATTAGAACATCTATTCAAGTGGTGGTGATTTAGTTATTGGCTAGAAATTCGGATAACATTCCACTTTCGTCTGAAAATTGCTGTGATATCTTATGTGCCACAACATACCTTCTTATCACTACTCCATCCCTCAACATTACTGAGGGCAGCAGTCCAGAGGCTCAGGATATTGAGAAAGAGATACAAATTAAAATTTCATCATGATGGACTTCACTTTAGATGGGTCCTTATTTTATCATAAACATTTCTCTAATAATGATCAGGTGTTATATAATGCATTTGCTGCACAGGCATGTTACTCATCTATGATCGGGAGCAAATGAAGCACGGACACTGTGCTGAAAAGAGGAGGGTTTCAGTCTAAAAAAGCATGTTTTAATTTTCTTAACAGTGAAACTTACAGCAGTGGAGGAATTAGTGTTGGAAAATGCAACTACAGACACCATACAGGCAAAGTGGCTTCTGACCAAAGGTGCAACTGGCTACAGACTTACATGGGGATCTTATGGTATTGTTCCTTTAAATTATGTTCTAGAGTCTATGAAATACAGTTTTACATTTCAATCATTGATTATATTGTCCATTGTGGAATTGAGTCATAAAGGGCCTTAATATCTTAGTCTATGTATGGCTGTCATCTTATCTTGGCCATAGTATCTGTGTCATAGTACTTTGTGCAATCTGTATAGATTTGTATAAATATGATTATAAAAACATCAGCTGTACATCCTGTGTGATCTCTTCACCTCCGAGCAGATGCAAGTCTCCAATGTCAGGAAAGACTTCTGTGCTTCTCTGGATGCTTGCATTTGAGATAAGTGAGCTGGTCTGGAATGATATAGTATACTCTGCTCTTTGAGGTAAAGAACAGAGCCCATTTTCTCTGTTTACTAGTGGCATTGAAAGACAGGAAGACCTTTGGAGAGATTTATGGTAAATGGGGTCACAAATCAGTGGGCACAGGGTAGGGGAATCAAAATCCAGAGGACATGGATTCAAGGTGAGAGGAGAAATATTTAATAGGAACCTGAGGAACAACTTTTCCACTCAGATGATGGTAAGTGTATGGAACGAGTTGCCAGAGGAAGCAGATGATGTAAGTACTATAATAGCATTTAAAAGACACTTGGACAAGGTACATGGATATGTAAGGTTTAAAGATATATGGCCCAAACCATATAACCATATAATAACCATATAACAATTACAGCACGGAAACAGGCCATCTCGACCCTTCTAGTCCGTGCCGAACACATAATCTCCCCTAGTCCCATATACCTGCGCTCAGACCATAACCCTCCATTCCTTTCCCATCCAAACATGGGCAAATGGGACCAACTTTGGGCGGCATAGACAAACTGGGCTGGAGGAGCTGCCTCTATGCCTCTTATAACTCGTATGACTGAATTATTGGAGACCTGAGATACTTTAGCTGATGTTATGTGCCACTTGCAAAGTAAGACTAGCAAATATTGGGATCAGTTTTGATTTATTTTCAAAAGTGTAAAATGGGTGCTAATAAGCTGGGAACTATTTAATATCTCTTCCCATGTTTATTTCCATTGAAGTGCTTTTATTTACAATGCTCTGTCTGGATATTTGTTATATTAATGTTTAATGTTATTTACCAACCATAGCATTGGAAAGCTCTGTACTTTCTTACCTGGATTGCTATGGGTTCCAAGTTTATGGTAGGCTGACTAAATAGCATGGCTTTCCAATCTACACCAACCTCCATGTCTTCTCAAAGCACAACCTATCTGACAGAATATTTAAAAACAAAGGTGGCTGAAACATAGTACGGATAAATATTGCAAATCTTGCAAATCCTCTGGCATTTGGCAAGTGGGTCGGGAAAATAATCTTGTCTCCTGTGTTCAAGAACTAAGCTCAACAAAGCACCCAAATAAAGGATAACGGGGTTACCACAGAACTGACACACCGCAGAAATATTTGGCATTTGAGAAACTGCTTATCACAGATATTAAAGCCCAATAAGTCAGGTTGAGGCTTGCGGATAGAAAGGATGATTATTTGCACTAAGGAAATATCTAAAATTCATAAGACAGACAAAGTGGTCAGGGATGTAAGAGCCCATTGTACAAGTGTTCACATAATGTAGATTGGTAATCAACAATGAATAGATACATACATTAATTTGTGTGTACAGGTGCACAACCTTTTATCCGAACATCCAAATAACGAAAACCTCCGAATAGCGGCCATTTTTTCGGTCCTTGAAGAAAGGTCCTTGAAAACGTTCACCGAGGGCGGCCTGCAGAGGTGACAGCGGAACCTCCGGTCGGTCCTCGAAGAAAGGGGAACTAAATCCCCATTCATAAAAGAGAAGATGAGGGTATATTGCGTGGGAGGGTTAATAATTGACAATCTGCTGCTGCCTGCCCGCTGAGTTAAAAAGTTCCCACGGTCACGATACACAGTGTATCGTGAGTCAGTTTCACCCCACCTACACCCCTCTGCTTCCCGGCCATGTGTGTGACCCCTTCCCTCCCCTCTCCAGCCCATTGCACCGGCGCGGGGGCTTTGCACTGTCTTCACGTCGGCGATGCTAGCAGCACCGTGTCAGTCACCGGAGACGTCAGGACCAATTGGACATCGACCACCAGGCCCACTGCAAGCACGGAGATCCCAGAGACCCACAGCCAGCAGCAGCCCAGCCCCGTTCCAACTCCAGAGGAAAACTGCAAACTGGCCGGAGACGTCAGGACCACCAGAAGCCGTTCCCCGAGCTGCGCCCCCTCATCGGGACACCGACCCCCAGGCCCACTGCAAGCACGGAGATCCCAGAGACCCACAACCAACAGCAGCCCAGCCCAGCCCCGCTCCAACTACAGAGGAACCTGGGTTGCGGATGACGGGGCGCAGCTCGGGGCGTCGTAGAGGCTTTTTCTTTCACAGGGAGCTTTCTGCTGTCCGGCAGAGAAGAAAGGCTCTACAACAAACCTGTCCCCCGCTCGACTCCACGGAGGAGCGTCCATCTGGGGGGGGGGGGGGGTACCGCTTGGTCCGCTTACCTGGCGCGCCGCTATCCCGACACCGTGCCGAGCCCAACCCGCTAGCGCCTGAGCAGCGGGCTGGATCTAAAGCCAAGGAAGAGGCGTCCGGCCAGTGGCTCGGGGAGCGGGTTCCTGTTGGTCCTGACGTCTCCGGCCACCTGCCATCCTCCGGGAACTGTACCGCCTTTGAAGGAGAGTGGGGTTGTTTGCAGTTGCAGAGGAAGGGGGCAAGGGCGGTACAGTTCCCAGTCTCAGCTCCAGTCCAGGGGGGTGGCCGGAGACGTCAGGACCAACGGGACACCGACCCCCAGGCCCACTGCAAGCACGGAGATCCCAGAGACCCACAGCCAGCAGCAACTCCAGCCCAGCCCCGCTCCAACTCCAGAGGAACACGTAGGGGCAGAAGCTGATGGTGTGCAAGGTACGTCTTGTTCTTGGGGTGACGGATGAGGGGGCGCAGCTCGGGCTGTGGGCAAACTGCCACTTGTCGTCGTAGCGGCCCATCGGGGAGCGGATTCCTCTGGAGTTGGAGGGGGAGGGGGGTATTGTGCTGTTTGATCGCCCCCTGCTATCCCAGGGACAGGGAGACACAGCGGCTTTTTAGACTGGTGGGCAATCACTTCCAAAGTTCTGCCCACACAGTCAGTACACCTCTCCTACACTGCATTTCATACAAACATTTATTCTGCAAGAAAAAACTACATTGAAGACTCAAACTCTTTGAGTAACTGCCGGGATCAAGGTGCAAACTCGCGACCTTGCGGATATGAGCCGAGCACTCTACCACTGAGCCAGCCATTAAAATCTACGCTAAAAAAATTCCATTCCGAAGACCGACAAATTCTGAATTACGAAAAGTGTCTGGTCCCAAGGCTTTCGGATAAAAGGTTGTGCACCTGTACATTGTAGAACAAAGCCATCTGCCTAACCCCACCAAAATATAGAATTCTCAATATGGTTTTAAGTCTGTCGGTCAGAAAGAACTCCCCACGGGTCAGATCCCTTCAACGGGACTCCACAGAGTAGTTGGCATGTATTATTGCTTGATATTTCATATAATATTTAATACTGAAGCATAATGATTTAAAAATTCAACTGTGTAATTTGGTCAATAAATTAAACCTTGTCTAAAACCATTATAACCCAAATTGTGCATGTTATTTTAGCAAGACTAAACCCTCTCATCAGCTAGAGTGCAGGCCTGACCTCTTATCTAAGTAAGGAAGTAAGTAAGTTTATTGGCCAAGTATTCACATACAAGGAATTTGCCGTGGTGCTCCGCCCACAAGTAACAACATGACATACAGTGACAGTTACGAATGACTTAGAAAACACTAAACATTAATAATAATAAAACATTAATGATAAAATACCATTGATCAAGCATGTGAATCAACAAAATACCAGATCAAAGGGAGGCTACAGATTTTTGGCTGTTGAGTAGAGCAACTACTCGTGGATAAAAACTGTTTTTATGTCAGGCTGTGATAGTTTTGACAGTCCGGAGTCGCCTTCCAGAGGGAAGTAGTTCAAAGAGTTTGTGGCCAGGGTGAGAGGGGTCAGAGATGATCTAGCCCCCTCGCCTCCCGGCCCTTGCTACTGTACCTCATTGGAGACCTTGGAACTATCTTTAATCCGACTGTCAGACTTTATCTTGCACTAAATGTTGTTCCCTTTACCCTTCATCTGTGCACAGCAGACGGCTTGATTGGATTCATGTAAAAAAAAAATTTAACTGGATAGCACGTTACACGTGACAATAATATATTAAACTAAACTAAACATCATAATGGGACAATAGCTACAATGAAAAAAAGTACATCCACTATTCTACAATTATTTTCCTCTTGCCTTTGGAATGTGAGGGGAAAGGAAAATAACTTGATTCACATGTTTTTTTGTTAATAGAGCCAATGGATTGTCCTGGGGGAACATTTTGTGTTGACAATAATGTATGGTAGCACAGTGAAAGTAGAAACAGATTCTGTGCATAGCTTTGAAAAATGTAAAGACTTGCAAAATACTCAGATGATTGCTGCATTTGTATTTTATTTTTCGACAGATGGAGACGTGCAGAATGTAAATTTGGGCAATGTTTACCAGTTCTACATGATTCGTGGTTTGCAAGCTGGTACTGAGTATACTGTGACCGTCAACCCCATCTTTAGTGATGTCGAAGGACCAGTTACCACTGGGAAGGCGACGACATGTACGTTTTATCATTTGACACCGGCCATCTGTACACTGTCCACTCTTGGACATCAGCACTCTGTCCTTTCTGATCTACGGGGGGGGGGGGGGGGGGGCTGAGCCACAGGAAGAGGTTAGGCAGGCTTTGTTCTTTGTAGCGCAGGATGCTGAGGGGAGAAGTGTACAAAATCATGAGGGGAATAGATTAGGTGAATGGATAGTATTTTTACTCAGAGTAGGTGAATCAGGAACAAGAGGACATACTGTAGGTTTAAGGTGAGAAATCAAAAGATTTAATAGGAATCTGAATGGCAATGTTTTCGCACTGAAGGTGGTAGGTATAAGGAACAGGTTGCCTGAGGAAGTAGTTGAGGCAGGTATAATAATACATTTGACAGGCACTTGGACAGGGAGATGGATATGAAAGGTTTAGAGGGATATGGGCCAAATATGAGAAAATGGGACTAAGTTAGATTGGGGACAGTTCGGCCTGTGGACGGGTGATCCCATGCGATATGATTCTACGACTCTATATTTAGCCTCCCATTTTGGCGATTCCACGGTTTAAGATTTATCATCCTTTTCCTCCATTTTACAACCCACTTCCTCATCTCACTACATCCCTACGTCAATACCCTTCCCCAGCTGTATAGTCCTCAGCGATATCAGCACTTCTCAAATTCTGGCCACTGGTAGATACTCCATTTAAACATCACTCCCACTTACACCTGCCCACATGCATCCACCTCAGCCCGCTCACCGGCACCATTCCTTTCCTCAGTCTGCCACCACAGCCATTGTGATGTTCCACACTGGGTACATATACTCCTCCAAGACATATTCCTCCAAATAGTTTTTAAAACATCCGTCACCATGATCTTTCCCCATACCCCATTATTGACTGTTATACATTCTTTGACCAACCTTTTGGTCGTCCCTCACAGGATCCTTCTCACTGGGTCTCCTGAATTATAGAATAGAATAGAATAGAATATGTTTATTGTCATTGCGCAAAACTGAGCAACGAAATTCCATTTGCTTCTCCTCCGTTAAAAGGAATACAACACAACAAACAATACACATATGTACAGTTAATAGTAAAATAATAGATACATTTTTAAAAAAGTTTAAAAGAATTTAGCGGTATTCCTCGAAGTTACTTCAGAGTAAAAAGGTGGTTGGCAGGGTGGGATGTGTCCTTCTTGATATTTATGGCCCTGCGCAAGCATCGGGCCTTGTATATGTCATCCAAGGAGGGCAGGTTAGCGTTTGTAATGCGCTGCGCAGTTTTTATAATTCCCTGCAGCGCCCTCCTCTCAGCCACAGTACAGCTAGCAAACCACACCAGGATTCCGTAGGTGAGGATACTTTCCACGGCACATCGATAGAAGGACAGCAGCAGCGGCTGTGAGACGTTAGCTCTCCGTAGAGACCTCAGGAAATACAGCCGCTGATGAGACTTCTTCAAGAGAGTGACGGTGTTCATTTGCCATTTGAGGTCCTGGGAGATGTTTATTCCCAGGAACTTAAAGCCAGTGACTCTCTCCACCATGTCTCCTTTGATGTATAAGGGAGCAGGTTCCTCTCTCCTCTTCCTCCTGAAGTCAACGACAAGTTATTTTGTCTTTGATGGGTTTAGTACCAGGTTGTGCCAGTCCAAAGCACCTGAGAGTGAGTTTCTATGTAATATATACTTACTAAATGCATGTGCAGAAAGGAGCTGCAGATGCTGGTTTATACCAAAGATAGACACATAGTGCTGGAGTAACTCAGTGGGTCAGGCAGGCAGCACCTCTGGAGAAAAAGGACCGGTGATGTTTCAGGTTGGTACCCGTATTCAGATGGAATAAATACATAAAAGGTACACAAAAATGCTGGAGAAACTCAGCGGGTGCAGCAGCATCTATGGAGCGAAGGAAATAGGCGACGTTTCGGGCCGAAACCCTTCTTCAGTCTGACAGACTTCGGCCCGAAACGTCGCCTATTTCCTTCGCTCCATAGATGCTGCTGCACCCGCTGAGTTTCTCCAACATTTTTGTGTACCTTTGATCTTCCAGCATCTGCAGTTCCTTCTTGAACACTTGGAATAAATACATGTTGTGTCACTGTAAATCTTGCTGGGTTTCCATATGGATAACTAAAGACCAAATTAGTTTCCTGGATTGTTTACCTCTTTAGCTGATAGTTCCAGGGAGAACCAACTAATACGCAGTAAAAACCATCTAGTGTGTCAACATGATCTTGGCTTTCACCCCAAAGTAGAAATAAAGACAATGTTGGAGGCCGTGTTTGCACATTTGGCTTTCTCATCCCTTGCTGGTCTTGGGACAAGGTTAGGGGCAGAGCTTCACCATTGGAGTTGGACATACCATTGTGGATGAAAATATTTATTTCTTTACTCTCAATTAGTATCAAGGCATTTGGTTAGTTAAGATCCATCGATTTAATACATTTTAACATCTTAAAATATATTTTTGAATTCTTTTGAAATTATTTAAATCAATTTCTTACTTAAATTATGGATGGCATGGTGGCGTTGCAGGAGAGCCACTGTCTTACAGCGCCAGAGACCCGGGTTCAATCCAGACTGCAGGTGCTTGTCTGTATGGTGTTTGTATATGCTTCCAGTGACCTGCGTGGGTTTTCTCCAGGTGCTTCGGTTTCCTCCCACACTGAAAAAGACGTACAGGTTTGTAGGTTAATTGGCTTGGTATAAATGTAATATTGTCTCCAGTGTGTGCAGGGTAGTGTTAATGTGTGGGGATCGCTGGTCGGTGCGGACTCACTCGGTGGGCCATAGGGCCAATGTCCGCGCTGTAAAAACGAAATCAAACGCAATTTCTGTGTTTAATTTTCCCTGATTGTGAGAGACTTAAGAATGGTTGGAAAAGCCTTTTGGTCATCAAGGACATGCCCTCTGTATCTTCTTCCTGAGGCCCAGTCACCACCCAGGGACCACTCTGCATCACAGTAGCAGGTTTGCCAGTTCAGCCAGATCAGCAGGACCATGGTTGTTCAGTGTGGCACAATGATACGTGGGGAGGGCAAAAGCATTTACACCTCACACTCCCTGAGCAAGGCCAGCAGCATAATCAAAGATTAGTTGGACCCTGGCCACTCCCTCTTATCCCCTCTCCCATCTGGCAAAAGGTACAGAAGTGTGGAACCGCACACCTCCAGATTGAGGGACAGTTTCTTCCCAGCTGTTTTCAGGCAACTGAATCATCCAACCACAACCAGAGAGCAGTGCTGAACTACTATCTACCTCTTTGATGACCCTTGGGCTATCCTTGATCGGACTTTGCTGGCTTAACCTTACACTAAACGTTAATTCCCTTATCATGTATCTATACACTGTAAATGGCTCAATTGTAATCACGTATTGTCTTTCTGCCGACTGGTTAGCACGCAACAAAAAGCTTCTCACTGTACCTCGGTACATGTGACAATAAACTAAACTGAACTGAACAAGTGTTGAGTTGCGTCAAGAACGGCCTGGTCCATTTACAATGTCTCAACTCACTATTTTCTGTATTTTTCAGTGGCAACAGGTTCCGTCCAGACCCTACGAGCTTCGTCCATCACCACAAGCAGTGCCGTCATCACTTGGAATTCTGTCCCAGGCTCCACAGGGTATAGATTGGCGTGGGGTCCCACACCAGGTACTGCAGATGCAGCTGCGAATTAGGATGAGGAGTGTCAGTCAAATGATTAAGAGTGTTATTTGAGCCCAGCATGTTCTTTTTGGTCTGTCTTAAGTTTTATTAGAGATGGAACTCACTTTCCACAACAGTTCTCTTTCTGACGTTATACACTATTGGATGAAAGCCATGCTTGATCACACATCTGATCACAGTCATACATACATAGATGCATAGACAACAGGTACAGGAGTAGGCCATTTGGCCCTTTGAGCCAGCACCGCCATTCAATGTGATCATGGCTGATCATCCACAATCAGTACCCCGTTCCTGCCTTCTCCCCATATCCCTTGATTCCGCTAGCCCTAAGAGCTCTATCTAACTCTCTAACTCTCTAAAGCTCTTTTGAATGGTGAAGTATTTTCCACCAGTCTGAACAATACGACCATCTAACTTGTTGAAGGTCTTTAAAACTATTAATGGGTTCGATCAGGTGATGAGAAGAGAATGTTTCCCAATTGTGGAATCCAAACTGAGAAACAAGATAATACATTTACCACAGACCTAGGGACAGGTTAAGTTATGGAACAAGCCTGGATGCTTTTAAAATGAAACAAAGCCACGGCATGAGAGAAAAGAGAGAAAAACATTTACTGAAAGCCTGAGATTAGATAAAAAGAATGACCATGAGACATATGCAGAATTTTAACACCAGCCCATACTAACTTTGCTAAATGGATAGTTTTGATGCAATTCCCAATAACATCACCCCATAACTATATTTGTATTTTGTCCAAAATATTCTATATGCTCACTATGAGAAATAACGTGCTCAAGAGAAACTCTTCTTAATTTTCGTTCCATTGAGGACCTTCCCATTAGTTATGAAGAGGATGCGTAGCCAGTAGATGCTTGGAACTCTTTTGAAGAAACAGCTTCAAATGCTGGATCAGATTTTAATTTTATATGCAGATGGACAGATTTTTGTTAATTGGTAGTCTTAAGGGATATGGAGCACAGATCATCCTTCATCTCATTGAATATTAGTACAGAATCCAGAGGCTGAATGGCTCATGTTTTACAGTGTCCCTGATTCGTAGTTTGGAAGTCATCATGAGAAGCTGCTGAACTATGATCTAAAATCCATCTGATTTCTGCAAAGGCTTCTGTTATTTCCTCCTTGTAAAGTGGTGCATTAAGGGGAGTGTTTTAACATTGTTTTCTTCCTCTCTAGAGTTCACTGGGAGAGATCGACCCCGTCAGGTAGTGCTGGGCAGTGGTATAACATCGCACAAACTCAAACACCTGATTGCCAACACAGAATACGTCTTGTCTCTTTATGTGGTCTTTGGTCCCGTCATTGGCCCTGGAATGACAGCAACGGTGAAAACATGTGAGCAGCATTTTAATTGAAGAGGGCCCAAAAAATGATACGTGAGAATAGTTACAAGGATGGATTAGAGGGATTGGGACTGTGATAAAAAAAGGAAGAGGAGATTTGATATAAGTATGTTGAATGATGAAAGACACAAGGAACTGCAGCTATTGGAATCCTGGCTAGAACACACAGTGCTGGAGTAACACAGCGGGTCAGGCATCATCTCTGGAGGATACACAAAGAAAGCTGGAGAAACTCAGTGGGTGCAGCAGCATCTATGGAGCGAAGGAAATAGGCAACGTTAAACGTTGCCTATTTCACTCGCTCCATAGATGCTGCTGCACCCGCTGAGTTTCTCCAGCTTTTTTGTGTACCTTCGATTTTCCAGTATCTGCAGTTCCTTCTTAAACAGCATCTCTGGAGGACATGGATAGGTGACATTTTGGAAATTGCTCCAGGAATTTGTGTTAACTGCTGAGAGGTCTGGATAGCACGGTCTCTGGGAGGCTGCTTGTTACCTTTGGTGGAGGGATCGAGGATTAGAGATCAGAGCTATTAAATAAAGGTGAGAAGAGTTAAAAATTCATGAGGAAAATGCTTCCAGTATTTCCTCATCCTAGGATCTTAGAGGAAGTGACTGCTAAGATATTGAATAGGTTGGCCGTAACTTAGCAGAAATCCCTGAATCCTGGAACCATCTCAAAAGATTGAACAATCATGAATGTAATGGCACCATGTAATGCCAGGATGGAGAGGGAAGCAGAAAACTATGGGCCAGTTATCTTGACATCAGCCATGAGAAAAATGTTGGAATCTATTATTAAATAGGTAATAGTGGGCCATTTAAAAAATCATGACTCGAGTAAGCAGAGACACATGGTTTTAAGAGAGGAAAATCAATGTTTGACAAACTTGCTGTAGTTCATTGAGGATTTAATAAATAGGGTGGATGAAAGGGAACCAGTGAATGTAATGTGTTTGGATTTCCAGAAGATACGTGGTAATGTACAACATGAAAGGTAATGGTATAAACATAGACATAGACATAGAAAATAGGTGCAGGAGTAGGCCATTTGGCCCTTCGAGCCTGCACCGCCATTCAATATGATCATGGCTAATCATCCAACTCTGTATCCTGTACCTGCCTTCTCTCCATACCCCCTGATCCCTTTAGCCACAAGGGCCACATCTAACTCCCTCTTAAATATAGCCAATGAACTGGCCTCAACTACCTTCTGTGGCAGAGAATTCCAGAGATTTACCACTCTCTGTGTGAAAAATGGTTTCCTCATCTCGGTCCTAAAAGATTTCCCCCTTATCCTTAAACTGTGACCCCTTGTTCTGGACTTCCCCAACATCGGGAACAATCTTCCTGCATCTAGCCTGTCCAACCCCTTAAGAATTTTGTAAGTTTCTATAAGATCCCCCCCAACCTTCTAAATTCTAGCGAGTACAAGCCGAGTCTATCCAGTCTTTCTTCATATGAAAGTCCTGACATCCCAGGAATCAGTCTGGTGAACCTTCTCCCTCTACGGCTAGAATGTCTTTCCTCAGATTAGGAGACTAAAACTGTACGTAAGGTAAGGCTAGATCGGTGTGGTCTTATTGAATGACAGAACAGACTCCTGTGGCTGATTGACCTACTCCTGTTCTTGTTTCCCATATTCTAATGTGTTTATGTTGCTACAAAACATTTTCATGATGACCTGTCCTTTAGCCAGTTTCATTGGCATCTGTTGATTATCTGGACACACTAATGTCTTGATGTAAGTTGCAAAGGCACAGTTGAGCTGTGGTTATTTTACTGGGCTGGTAATCCCGAAATCCAGAAAGTATCTAGACTCTAGATTTCAGATAACCTAACATGGAAAATGGAGAATTTAAATTCAGTTAAGAAAAATTACCTGGAATTAAAAGTTAGTATCAAAAAGTTGCCCATGACTCATAGGAAAGATGTAGAGATCCATCAGGTCGATATTTTAGGAAAGGAAATCAGTCAGTCATTCACTGTCTAACCTGTATGTGACTTCATGTTGATGACAATTTGATTGAGTTCTAATTGTACCCTGAAGTGGCTCGTGACTCACCCATCATGGGTGTCCCATCACCTGGAGACCCACGCTGGTTCAAGGTGACAGCTCACCACCACCAGCTCCAGGGCTGTTGGAAGTCAGCAATAAATGTTAACCTTCTAACAACTCCCACATCCTGTGAATGAATAATAAAAATATTAAAAGCAAAATGAATCA
This sequence comes from Amblyraja radiata, assembly GCF_010909765.2. Taxonomy (NCBI): domain Eukaryota; kingdom Metazoa; phylum Chordata; class Chondrichthyes; order Rajiformes; family Rajidae; genus Amblyraja; species Amblyraja radiata. Next base: position 35,716,736 of record NC_045976.1, on the reverse strand, counting down.
TGATCTATATTGGATGACCTCATTTATGAGAACGGAACCAGCAAACATGACCATGGATGAAGAAACTGCACCAGGTAGAGGAATATGTACTGAGAACCATCAAAGCTAGAAACAGAAAAATATCAGACATACAGTAAGTGCAGGAAGGATATGGCTACAATGCAGATTTATACAGTGGCATTTAAGAATATTTTAAATAGGCACATGCAGATAATGAAGGGATATGGATAATATGCTGACACAGAGGAGATTAGTTTAACTTGGAATCATGTTCGGTATGGACATTGTCGGCTGAAGGGCGTGTTCCTGTGCTGAGCTGCTCTCTGTTCGATGTTCTATGTAACTGAACATTCAAGTAAAACATAAAACACACAACGCCATATTCATCACCTGCAGGTATAGACTTCCACCCACTTAGGGAATGTGTACTGAGATCCCACAAAACTGGGAGTAGACAAATATCAGACAGGTTTGAGCAGGAAGGATATGGTGGCCGTGTGGCTGCAATGCAGATTTATGAAATGATAAAATGCTAAGTTGCACCAAATGTTGTGAATCCCAAGTTAAAAAAGAAAATGGTGGAAATACGTAAGCAGCATCTGTAGAGGGATAAAAACAAAGTTAACATTTCATAGTGATGACCGATCAACAGAGCTGATTGATCTGCCCTGAAGTATTAATTCTATTTCCCCTTCCGCAAAGAACAAAATAAACTAAGCACTAGGGTTTATTTCTAGTGGGATAACATTGAAAAGTAGGAAAGTTATATTAAACTTGCATGTAGAGTACACTTAGAATGCAGGACCCATTTCTGGCTGTATTATTACAAAAGACAAATGGTACGAAGAATGCTGGAGAGAAAATTCAAGAAAGGATGAACAGATGGAGTCTCTTTTCCTTTGAGAAACAATTGCTCAGGGGTGTCCTTCTGCAGGTCTTTAAAATGATGAAAGATTTTAACAGAGCAGAACCAGAGAGAATATATATTCACCTGCATAACTTGAAGCTGTCAAGATAAATGTAGTCATCAAGAAATCCAATACGGAATGCAGAAGAAAATTCTTAAACAGTGACGAAAATGTAGAACTTGCATCTAGAGGAAGTGGTGGAATTGTATGTTTGAGATGCCATTAATGGGAATGTTTGAGATGCCCTAAATGGGAAGTGAGATTTCTCCATATGATGGAGAAATCTCACTGACAGATTTAGCTGAGAAAGAGGGGTGTAGCTGGAGCGGAAGGTTAACATCAGCCTAGTACATTTGGGGCAATGTGCCGTATGATTTCCAATGTAATTTTAAAATTGCAATTCAATGTCGGTGAAGAACCCAGGATCATGGGATGAGGCAGGAAAGTGGAGATAAGCCACAACCTTATTGCAGGCTCACGGTCCATCCAAATCTTAGGTTCTTATGCTGTTGCAAATAACTTTGAACGTTTTCCTATGGTGTCAATGAATATGGGCAAAGCACCTGGTTATACAGGTTGACAATGTGGCTATTAGGCAGGGGCAGACAATGAGAGAGCATTTAGGGCAACTTGTCAAACTGACCGCTGACCACCTCTGTGTTGCAGCTCCACTTGGACACGTATCAACCTTCAGAGTAACCACATACACCACCACCTCCGTGTCTGTGGTTTGGGGTGCCACTGTTGGAGCAACAGAGTACAAGATAACATGGAGCCCAACATCAGGTACATAGAGAGAAAGATTCTCTCAAAACCTTTCAACTGTGCAGTATTATTTACATGGGTAGGATAAATTTGGAGGGATAAAGATCACACACGGACGGATGGGACTGGTGTAGCTGGGACATGTTGGCCGATGTGGGCAAGTTGGGCTGAACTGAATCAGTCTATGACTATTTGAACCTTTAGCAGTTCTTTCTCTGATTTTTATTTGTGACTGGAAATATTTGCTCTTTTTGCTAAATCACTGATCGTTCTCGCGGTACGCAACTTACCAACCATGGTGTATTTCTTCACCATTCTCTTTGGAATAGAATCAATGAGTCAGAGAGTCATATGGCAGGGAAACAGGCCTTTCGGCCCAACTTGTACATGCCAACAAAGATACCTATTTATATACTGTAAGTCTCATTTGCCTCTGGTTCTTGATTCCCCTACCCTGGAAAAAAATGCGGTGTGGATTTGTTCTATCTAAGCCCTTAAGTATTTCTTTTGAATCCCTTTGAATATAGAATCTCGCTTATTTATTATGACACAAAATGAAGCCATTCAGCCTGCCAAAGTCATGCAGGCTTGAAGTAGAACAATCCCATTCACGCTCCTATTTCCTAGTGACCTTGTAAATTTATTCTTTCTCACATGCCCTTTAATTCTCCTTTTGCCATTTACCTCTGCTAAAGTGTATTTTAGAGCAGCTAATTAAACCTTGCAGCAAACATTTGGGATATGGATGGATACCAGACATCAGGAGGAAACATGTAGTCAAATGGGGAGTATGCAAACGCCACCACAAATAGCACCCAAGGCCAGTTTGATTTATCCCTAGCTCATTATTACCTCAAGGGTTTTCTCTCCTTGACTTAAGAATGCTTTGAACATATGTCCGAGGATGTCTTAACTCAATTCCAGATGGGTGCAAAGTTGATCAACAAATGAAAGGCTGGCAAATTTTGTGGGCATTATGATCCACCTCCAGTTTAAATTCCATTTGGAATATTTTGGAGGACCAAGAAACCAAGAACCAAGAACCAAGATCATAGAACGTAACGCAAAGAAATGGTGGTTTGAACCTATTTGGTCCAAGGTGTTATTTATGTTCTGTGTAAGTCTCATCCCATTTCTTTTAACCTAACCCCATCAGTATAGGTTTCTGCTCCATGGTCCTTCATGTAGTATATAACAAAGTTTTTTTTTTTAATTGGATAGTTACATGGATAAGAAAGGTTTAGAGGGATATGAGACAAATGCAGGCAAATGAGACTCATCTAAATAGGTATGTTTATTGGCATGTACATGTTGGGACGAAGGGCTTGTTTCCCTGCTGTATAACTCAATGACTCATTCATTCTATTCCAAAGAGAATGGTGGGGAAATACACCATGGTTCATAACATGAAGGACATGGGCCAAAGGTGGGCAGATGGGTCGAGCATAGATGGAGCATCATGGTCAGCATTGGCAAGTTGGGCCAAAGGTCCTGTTTCCATGCTGTGTGACTATGACTCAATGTGGTTATCTGTGGCTGTACCCTTGGACTAGCTTTGATCGGACTTTACTGGCTTTACCTTGCCCCAAACGTTATTTCCTCATCATGTATCTGTACACTGTGGATGGCTCGATTGAAATCATGTGTTGTCTTTCCGCTGGCTGGTTCGCACGCAACAAAAGCTTTTCACTTACCTCGGTACACGTGATAATAAACTAAACGGAAGCCGAAACTGAAAGATTTTATACCACTTGCCTCTACTACCCTGAGTGGTAGATTTTCCTGAATTCTCTTTGGGTTTGTTTACTATTTATGCAGAAGCCTGGTACTGTATCTGTGTGTGCTGCCGCTGTGTGATTTATTGTGCTACAACAGGCGATCAATCATAGAAAACTTGAAGGCGCTGGAGTGGTTGTAAGAAAGGCTTACCAGAATAAAACTGGATATTAAAGATTAGGAATGTTGCAGAAGTTTTAACAGACTGTTGCTCTTTTCTCTAGAAAAGAGAAGAATGAAAGTCATAAGGTCATATGGTCACGTGAGAGGAATAGAATTAGTCCATTTGGCCCATCAAGTCTACTCCGCCATTCAATCATGGCTGACTAACTTTCCCTCTCAACCCCATTCACTTGCCTTCTCCCCATAACCCCTGACACCTGCACTAATCAAAAAATCTATCTATCTCTGCCTTGATAAATATCCATTGACTTGGCCTCCGCAGCCTTCTGTGGCAAAGAATTCCACAGATGTGAACCTGATTAGGGCGCTTTCCAACTACGCATAGGCCAAGATCAGAATTAAACCTCAGCTACATGACCCCAAACCTAACAGGACTCAACGATATATGTCAGGTTCAGTTCATGTTAGGTATTGAAAAATTGTGGGCCTCTGGGCTGGGATGGGATTTGGTTGGAATTTAAATTTTATACTCAAGCAGATGTTAAATCGGAGCATCAGATCAGGCATAAATATCAAACAGTCACTAATGACACAAAGCATAACGCTGGTGGAACTCAGCGGGTCAGGCAGCATCTGCGGAGGGAATGTCCAGACAAGGTCTTGGGTCAGGACCCTTCGCGGAGGGAATGTCTAGATGAGGCCTTGGGTTACGGCCCTTCTTCAGACACAAAACTTTGCTTCTCTTCCTTTCACAGATGCTGCCTGAACCTCCAACAGTTTGTTTTTAGCTCAATATTCCAGCATCTGCAGTTTCTTGTGTCTCCACAGTCACTGTTAAGGAATAATCCCAGCAAGGAATTCTGGAAAACAAAATATTTTAATCTTCAGCAAAGATTGCTACCACTAGGCCAATAATGCCAAAATTACGGAGTAGCTGAGTGACTACATGAAGGTGAAAGAAATGAAGAGGGTAGAAACAAGGAACTGCATATCCTGGTTTACAAAAAAAAGATACAATGTAGAGGTGTAACTCAGCGTCTCTGGAGATCATGGATAGATGATGGTTCAGATTTGGACCCTTCTTCAAAAGTATGTTGACGGGATTAAATAAAGACGGATGGGTGAAGACTCGTGTGGGAGCATAAAATCCAGCAAGGTAGCAGTGGGCTGAAAGGCCTTTTTCTGTTGGTTGAAATATTATCAGGAAATATATAATCAAAGTGCTCACCTGGATTCTGTCACTCTGTGAACCCATGTTTTCTAGGGTGCATCTGTCGAAGTTGGTAAGAGTGATTGGAGACATGCTGAACGTCCGTAGTCTTTTGAGAAGAGCTTTCTCGGCCATAGCTTCAAAATGGTTGGTCCAGGATAAATTGATATTTATGCCTAGGAACTTGAAACTTTCAGCAAACTCCACCACCATTGAAGCTGATTGAAGCATGTACTTCACCACAATTCCTGAAGACAACGACTAGATATTTTGTCTTGCTGACATTGATGGGAAAATTGTTGTCTTGACACCATGTTGCTAAGCGCTCCATCTCCTTCCTGAACTCCATCTCATCATTGTTCAAGATCCTGCCCACTACATTAATGTCATCTGCAAACTAGCAAATGGAGTTAGACAGCATTTGGCCGCACTGTTGTGAGTATAGAGAGGATATAGTAAGGGGTTGAGAAAGCTTCCTTGCGGTGCACTTGTGTGGATCCATTGGAACACAAGTCCTGTGTCCTGTGCAATACTCAAGGAGCTCATTCGAAGTGTCATGTCTTGACTTCTCCTGGGCAGCAACCCCCTATGACTCTCTCACACACACATGGAACAAGGGGACGGAGATTCATCTTCAGGCACTCTGCTGAATCAATGCAACTCCTTTCTAAACACCTTGTGTTTCTTCTCTTTCTTAGGCAAAGGTGCAACACAGAATGAGTACATGGACCGCAACACACTGTCTTACCACATCGGAAACCTGGACCCTGGGGCCCGCTACACAATCAGCATCCATGCCCTGTACGGAAACTTCGAGGGGCCGGCCGTATCTCTAACACAAATGACAGGTACATTAACTGGATGAGAAAAACACTGGGTAATCTTTCATTTAATATCTTCACTGAGAAAAGACCTCCTTCTTCACGGTGGAATCACCAGAATGATGATCGGATCTGAGTAAGTAAGATACAAGTGAAGTAAAGGAGTGACTGGAATAAGTCTCCCAATTTTCTCCCAATAGTAGAAGATTGAAGAATGCTCTGATCAAGGTACTTGAATCATTTGAAGTATTTGGCAATGGAGAATTGTCGAGAAATTAATTCCTCTGGAGAGTAGATCAAGACCATCAGGACATGACTATAAAGTTAGAGCTAAGCCATTCACAAATATATTTAGAAATAAATATCCAGTTTCGAATTGGCCTGTAATTCCCTTGAATGATAAACTAATTGAATGATACAGCACGGTAACAGGCCCTTCGGCCCACGCCGGCCATCAATCCCACATTCACACTAATTTTATGTTATCTCACTTTCTCATCCACTCCTTACACATGGGGTAATTTATGGAGGTCAATTAATATACAAATGCACATGCTCTCTGGGATATGGGAGGAAACAGGTGCACCCAGAGGAAACCCACGTGGTCACAGGGGGAACATGCAGACTCCACACAAATTGCAACTGGGGTCAGGATCGAACCCAGATCTCAGCGACCCTGTTAGCTGCACCACATGATGCTAGGAAAATGTTTAGTTTTCATATCTAAGATTGACAGACTTCAGTAGAGTAAGAGTACATAAGGATATGGAGAAAAGGGTGGGTAAAATGTAATAGAGAAATGTGATCTAACTGAATGGCAGAGCAGGATTGAGAGTCATTCCTAATATTCCTGTGCATGTTATTCTATTTTATAATGAGATGCCTGCATTTGTCCCATATCCTCTCCATGTGCCTGTCCAAATGTTTTTTTCAATGATGTGATAGTACCTGCCTTAAATGCCTCCTCTGGCCACTCATTCCATATACCTACCACTCTTTGTGTAAAATAGTTCCCCCATCGGGTTCATATTAAATCTTCCCCCTCTCACCTTAAACGTATGTCCCCTGGTTCTTGATTCCTCAACTCTGGATAAAAGACTCTGAGGATTTCTCCAATCTATTCCTTTTATGATCTTATACATCTCGATAAGATCACCCCTCCAAGGAATCCAGTCCTAGCCTGCTCAACCTCTCCCTATAGCTTAGGCCTTCAAGCTTGGCAACGTCCTCGTAAAGCTTCTCTACACCAGTTTAACAACATCACAGCTCTACGACTCTTTGACTGTTGTTTCTAACTGCACCATAATTTTAAATCTCTTGCAGCTTCTCTCGATTCTCACCAGGTTCAATCAGTGAAGGAACTGAAGGTGAATGAAACCGGAGCCAATAGTCTAAAACTCACTTGGAAAAAGATGCCTGGAATCTCAGGATATCGAATATCTTGGGCTCTACTGAGAGGTGGGAGATAGTCCTGTTCATTTTAACCTTACAAGTAATGCAACTTAAATCTCTATATTTGAGGCATGCCACCTATTTAGTTTATTTAGTTTGGTTTAGAGATACAGCGCAGAAACAGGCCCTTCAGCCCACCGGGTCCGTGCCGATCAGTGATCCCGGCACATTAACACTATCCCACGAGGGACAATTTTTACATTTACCAAGCCAATTAACCTACAAACCTGTACGTCTTTGGAGTGTGGGAAGAAACCGAAGATCTTGGAGAAAAGCCACGCAGGTCACTGGGAGAAGTACAAACTCCGTACAGACAGCACCCGTAGTCGGGATCGAACCCGGGTCTCCGGCGCTGCATTCGCTGTAAGGCAGCAACTCTACCGCTGTGCCACCGTGACCACACGGGTGAATATATTTGCTTAAACACATGTATTCACCCGAAAGACCTTCTTCACGTAAGATGGATCTCCAACTCTCTGTCAATGAAATGCCTTTTGGACAACGTGCAGTGAATGGGGCCATGGCAATGGAAATGTTTCTTTAGTTGATCCCCACAATTAATCACCTGTTTTATTTTATATTTACACAAGGTGGTCTTCTACTTTAATCTAGGAGTGTAAATGTCAATGATTATTTGTTCACTCTGATCGTGACAGGTCTTTCAAAGAGCCTTCCAAATAGTTTCACTCTCCTACTCTTGCTCCATTTCCCTGTAAATGTTACCATTTCAGGTTTAAACAACTTACATTTAAAACAAAATGGTGTGAGTATAGTTTAATTTAGAGATACAGCGTGGAAACAGGCCTTTCGGCCCACCAAGTCTGCACTGACCAGCGATCCCCGCACATTAATACTGTATCCTACATTAGGGACAATTTATTTTTGCATTTATACCAAGTCAATCAACCTACAAACCTGTATGTCTTTGGAGTGTGGGACGAAACCGAAGTTCTCGGAGAAAACCCACGCAGAACACCATGAGTTTTTAAAATCTAAATTATTATCTAAATGGTGTCAAGTTGGGGAAAAAGGGAAGTACAACGGGATCTGGGGGGTCCTTGTTCATCAGTCACTGAAAGTAAGCATGCAGGTACAGCAGGCAGTGAAGAAAGCGAATGGCATGTTGGCCTTCATAACAAGAGGAGTTGAGTATAGGAGCAAATAGGTCCTCCTGCAGTTGTACAGGGCCCTAGTGAGACAATTGAGTATTGTGTGCAGTTTTAGTCTCCAAACCTGAGGAAGGACATTCTTGCTATTGAGGGAGTGCAGCGTAGGTTCACGAGGTTAATTCCCGGGATGGCGGGCTATCATATGTTGATAGATTGGAGCAGCTGAGCTTGTGTACTCTGGAATTTAGCAGGATGAGAGGGCATGTTATTGAAACATATAAGATTATTAAGGGTTTGGACATGCTAGAGGCAGGAAATATGTTGGCGGAGTCCAGAACCAGGGGCCATGGTTTAAGAATAAGTGGTAAGCCATTTAGAGCAGAGATGAGGAAAATATTTTTCACACAGAGAGTTGTGAGTGTGTGGAATTCTCTGCCTCAGGGTGGAGGCTGGTTCTCTGGATGCTTTCAAGAGAGAATTAGATAGAGCTCTCAGGGATAGTGGAGTTAAGGGATATGGAGAGATGGCAGGAATGGGGTACTGATTATCGATGATCAGCCATGATCACATTGAATGGCGGTGCTGGCTCGTAGGGCCGAATGGCCTTCTCCTGCACCTATTGTCTATTGTCTATTGAGTTGTTCAGTTGGCAATGTGCTTCAGTGCAGTGGTGAGATTCAGAACCTTGCTACTCTGAGTTGGCAATCCCTGCTTGCAGCAGGGAATATTGATTTCACCTGCATGTGTTTGTCATTTGACTTCTGAAAGAGTGCCAGAGATCTATAATGTGAAGTTCCTTGGCCAAATTAGTAGGATGATGAATGAATCATAATCCCAAGCCATCAAAACAAAGATATTTAAAGTCTAGTTTAGTAGCACATGATCAGGGCTGACTCCATTCAGTCAGAAAGACCGCACATCTTGGAGAGTCTAGGGCACAGCCTGAAGTCAATGACTAGGCCCTTCATCTTGCTGACATTGAGTGAGAAATTGTTGTCCTGACACCATGTTTCTGTGCTCTACTGTATATCTCCTGAACTCTGTCTCGTCATTTTTCAACATCCGGTTCACTACAGTGATGTCGTCTGTAAACTATTAAATGGAGTAGGACATAATTTGGCTGCACCGTCGCGTGTATAAAGGGTAGAGTAAGGGGCTGAGAGCAAATCCTTGTGAGGCACTCCTGTTGATCCATCCAGAAAATGGCCCTGCACAAGGCTGATGGAACTCATTATGTCTCATGACTTAATTGCTGGTGGTCAGTAACCCTATGCACCCCTCTCTCACCCATGGTGTGAGGGGCAACTATTCATGTTTGAGTCCATTAATGAATGGTAGCGGGCAGTTTTCTCTTCAGTCCGCTACAGTGAACATCCCACAGGGACATTACAATGTGGTTTAAAACAGGAGCTGGACTTCATGAGCACAAAGGGCTCCCCCAGCCCATGTTTCTGTTCAGAAGCAGCTCTGAGGAAATGCCAGGTGATGCTAGAACCAAAACAAGCCATGTTCTCATGTACTTCCGCCTTTTACTTTTCCCTTCAGGAGGTCCTGAGAGGACACGGATTGTCCCAGCTGACACCGCGGTTTACGTGATAAGTGGACTGCAAGAGAGTTCCACCTACACCATTCGAGTCTCGACCATGGTTGGAAACAGGCAAGGAATGCCCATAGTTACCTCAGCCCAGACACGTGAGTGCATTCATTATTATAACCTCAGTAAATCTGACTGCATCCCTGCCATGGTTTGTCCTGAGTGACAGATACCTGTTCAAACAGTCTGCAGTACACAAAATACATGCCAGGGGGCAGTAGGGTGCACGGATAATCTTGAAAGCTCAACAGTGCCATAATCAGGAGGTGCAACAAATTGCAGACCAGGAGGACCATAACACACGAAGATAGACACAAAATGCTGGAGTAACTCAGCGGGACAGGCAGCATCTCTGGAGAGATCATAACACACTCCTGGTCAAATTATTCAAGATTTATTCAAACTTTGTTTAGATCTGCAACTGTGGTTGATTTTTTTTGTTGTGTAATTTTAATGATGATTTCCTATTTGTTGTTTCCTTATAATTTTAATATGTCTTGAGTTAAGTTCCTCAGTAGCTCACAGTATTACTGGTACAGGGGACGCACAACCTCAACTTGGATGAAATCTGGAACTAGGACACGAAGGAGAAAGACGCCGGCCACTCTCAGTTTTCACCGTGCCGTAGTGATGTGGAGTTATGCCCCTGTTCCCACTTAGGCGATTTTTTTAGATGACTGCAGGCAACTTGGGTGTCGGCTGTATGGTCGTGAGTCGTCTCCTCAGTCACCCAGAGAATCGTAGCATTTTTCTGGTCGCCGCTAGATTTTGAAATGTTCAAAACGTTTTGGCGACAGTCGGAGACAGTTGATAGAACGGCAATGAGCGTAGCTTGACTTCTCCTGACGTAGGTGCTGTCGTAGGTTGTCGCCGATGCTGACTTCGGTGAATTCCATTGGTGAGTACCTATGTCAACCTACGTCAACCCTACGTCAACCGGCGGCAGGTACCGGCGACTGAATTGTCTTACCTTGTCGTAGCTTGTCGCGGGTAGACGTAGGTTGTCGTAGGTGCAGTCGTAGGTGAACGTCCTAATGGGTCGCCGGTTGTCGGTAGCTTGCCATAGGTTGACGTCGACTTGGTGGTAGGTTGTTGTAGACATTGTCGTAGACATTTTCGTAGGGGGGTCCGGTCGCCGGTTTTTCGGAGACCTGCTATGACTATGACAGTTGCTGGCAGTCGCCGAAAAAAAATCGCCTAAGTGGAACAGGCCCATAAGGAGTATTATCCCTTTGGGTCAAGCAAAAGAGTGTGGGAATCAATAGAGTGAGGAATGGGTCTGAAGTAGAGGCCCACCCCGAAACATCACCTATCCATGTTCTCCAGAGATGCAGCCTGGCTCATTGAGTTACTCCAGCACTCCATTGTGTAAAGTTACTCCACTTTAATGTATCCCACTTATGTATCCACTTTCACTGGATCCTGGGAATAAATGGACTGAGGAAGTGTATCTTGCTCTACAGAGCACAGTTTACTACATGGGTTATCTTTGAATCAGTCCTACAGTCCTACAATTAAGTTTAAACAATGCCACTCAATCACTGTATATTCACCAGTCATCGGGGATAAATGGGATAAAATGGAATTGAGAAGAGAAGATCTGATATTTTTATTTGTTTGGCCACAGAAGATTAAAGGTGAAAAGACAATTGCCTATAAATGTCATTTTTAAATATACAGGTAAGTTGAATGTATTAAAAGTAAAGGCCTATTTTAACCAATTCCATTTTATCACAAAAAAGTAATGCCTTTATATATAAAATTATGAGAGGCATAGAAAGGCTAGACAGTCAGAACCATTTCCCCAGGGTGGAGATGGTCAATATTAGAGGGCATAACTGTAAGGTGAGAAGGGGAAGGTTTAATGGAGAAGTTTTTTACACAGTGGCCTGGAACACAATGCAGAGGGTGGTGGTGGAGGCAGATATGTTAGAGGCGTTTAAGAGGCTTTTGAATAGGTACATGAAAATACAGGGAATAAAAGGATATGGATCACGTACAGGTAGATGAGATCAGTTTAACTTGGCATCGTGTTCGGCACAGATATTGTGGGCCGAATGGCCCATTCCTGTGCTGTACTGTTCTATGTTCCATGTTGACTCTAATGCATCAATGACAGGATCTCTTTTTCCATTTCTACATAGGCACCAAAATGAAACCTTCTGCAACAGCTAAACCACCAATGGCTATTTCACCAGTCGCTGTTATTGCTGGATCTGTATCCAGTGCAGTGCAACAAACCAACCGTCAAACTGATGTGGCCTCACCGTCCACAACAATTCCCACGATTACAACCCCCAGCACAACCTCTCCCATTGCAAGAAGGGCACCAGCCTCTCAGATCACACAGGAGGGGCCTGGTAAGTGGCTGACCCTGCTCTGGATAGAGCCTATGTTGACTCTTATTACCACCAAGCATTATCAGACTCACTAATCTAAAACCAAGATTATCACATACTAAGTTTATCACCGCAAGTTATAGAAACAAAACACAGTGTTATTCTTGCTTAACATAAGATTGTTGCATTGCTCGGAGTGGTCTCAACCAAGGTGGCACTGAGGAATTCCAAAGAGATTAAGGGTGACATGATCAAACTTCAAAGTAGGTTTATTATGCTAGATATAGAATGTAAAGTTTAGTAAGGTTTTTCAAGAGTGGAGTTAGAAAACACTTCTACACACAAAGAGAGGTAGAAACTTGGAACTTGATATTCAAATGAGAAGTGAACGTTAATTTTGTATTTAATATGATTAGCCCTAGTGTTAAAGGGATATGGGGCAAATGCGAGTCTGACCACAAAATGGAATAAAATGAAAGGTATCAAACTCTTTCTGTGTGGCACCGACGGCTCAAACCATCCAAGTGACATTCACTTAAAGTCACTATTTGAGGCCTTGACCCTTCATCCCCACCTTCAGTCTATTCTGCAGAGGTTGAACTGAATACTGGAAAGCCCCTGTTGGCTTTAATTTACTTGTTTGCGGAAGGGGAGAGGCATTGGAATAATTAGATAGCTCTTAGAATAAAGTAATTTTGGATGGACTGAACAGTGCCGGGAAAGCAGGAGTTTGCTGTTGTAAGAATCTGCAAATGCTGTGCGACTTGATCTTTTCAACTGCGGTCACTAGATTTTTTCATTAAATGGCAATATTAGATTAGATTAGATTAGATTAGATATAATTTATTGCCACACAGCCAGGCTGGTGGAAATTTGGGTTGTCTGCAGCGATACAATAATAAAGAACACACAACCACAATAAAACTGTAACACAAACATCCACCACAGCATTCATCATTGTGGTGGAAGGCACAACATTTGGCCAGTCCTCCTCCATTTCCCCCCCGTGGTCAGGACCAGAGTCCAGAGTCAGTCCAGGATCGGCTCTTCCTCACCGGAGACCGCGGCTTTAAGTTGTTGTAGGCCGCAGGCCGGCGGTCAAGATTGAAAGTCCCCGCCGCAGCCAGAAGCACCGTAGACTGCAGGGCCGGCGGTCGAAGCTCCCCTCCAGGGGTGATGGTAAGTCCATGCCGGACCTGCGGTAGAAGTTGGCCACGGGCCGGCAGTGATGGCTTCTTCTTCCCCCGGGTCCCCAACGTGAGATCCCAGGCTATAGACGCCGCACCAGCTGGAGCTCTGCAGACCGCGGCTTCAGGCTGCGACTTCAGGCTGCCGGCTGCCCCGGGTCAGCGAAACGGAGCGCTCCCCTCCAGCGAGGGCTCACCCGCTCCACGCCGAGAGTCCACGCTGCGCCCGCCGCTGAAGCACCGGGCGCGTCTCCGGGAAAGGCCGCGTCGATCCTTGATGTTAGGCCACGGGGGAGGCGACCTGGAAAAACTCGCCTCTCCGTGGAGGAGGCGACCAAAGCGGTTTCCCCCTTACCCCCCACACCACCCCCCACACAAAACACACAAAGAAACATTAAATACAGACTTTAAAACATAATTAAAAAATAAAAAAAGGTTGAAAAACTGACGAGCTGCATGACATGGCTGCTGCCAGAGCAATTGTGGATTCCAGAAAGTATGGAATCAAGGCAAGTTAGTGAAGCTCAGGTATAGATCAGCTCAGATCTGATAGGTTGGTGGTAACTGCATGAGATATGGAATAACCTCCTAGAGTCATAGAGTTGGATAACTATACTGCATGGACACAGGCCCTTCAGCCCAACGTGTCCATGCCAGTCAATATGGTCTTCATGGTGGCCATTTGCCTGAGTTTGACCTACATCCCTCTAAACACTTCTTATATGTTCTACTTAAAAATGCTAAATTATACTTTGGAAGTAAACTCAATGTATTTTTCTTCATTTGTCTGTTCCGGGTTAATCATTATTTGTGGTGAATTCCCCAGAACAATTTTTGCGCAGGATTAAATACACTGGGGATTCCTGAGTCGCACTAACTGCTTTTGTTTTCCTCCATCAGTTTGTAACAAAGCCAAGGCCGACATTGTATTCCTGGTGGACGAATCCTGGAGCATTGGCCAGAACAATTTTAATAAGATCAGGGATTTTCTCTTCAGGATCGTCTCATACTTCCCAAAGATTGGACCTGCAGGGAACCAGGTAAGTGGGAAAACCTAAGACTGGCCAGTTGTGGAAACAGAATGGCAGTAAGTCTGATGGCTGGATGGCAGTAAGGCTGGTCTGAAGAAGGGTCTCGATCCGAAACGTCACCCATTCCTTCTAAACAGAGATGCTGTTTGTCCCGCTGAGTTACTCCAGAATTTTGTGTCTATCGCGGTGTAAACCAGCATCTGCAGTTCCTTCCTACACAAGACCAGATGCATTGCAGTTTGCCAACCATCGCAACAGTTCCACGGCAAACACCGTCTCCCTGGCACATACCTTTTTAATGCTGCCAGAGATGCTGCCTGTTCCGCTGAGTAACTCCAGCATTTTGTGTCTATCTTCTATTGGTAGTAAGTAAAACTGAACTGGGTTCCTGTGATGCCTTGTCATGCATTTTGGTGAAAGAAGCCATCTAGATAACAAGTTCTCATCTCGGTATTTTACTGTGCTTCTCGAGTCATCATTCTGCATTTTACTCAGCAGAAAGACATAAAATGGCAGGCTGTAGCTATGTCTAGAATCATCGGCTAATATTCCTGTATCTGCAGTTCCTTGTTTCTACAGAGATGCTGCCTGACTCGCTGAGCTAATCCAGCACTCTGTGTTTTCGTTTGTGAACCAGCAACTGCTGGTTTCTACTAATATCCCTTTCCAAGCCCTCAGAGGCATCCAAACATGCTTCAGCAATCCTCCAAATTGGTGGATTGGAAGAAAGAAGGAGCATGGAAACAGACCCTTCGGCCCAATGAGTCCATGCAGAGCGCCCGTTCACACTGATTCTATATCATCTCATTTTCACATCCACTCCCACACACACACGGTGGTGCAGCGGTAGAGTTGCTGTCTTACAGCGTCAGAGACCCAGGTTCGAACCTGATTTTACTTCGGAGTCACGTGAGTGACTACGTGAAGAACCCGCTTACGACGCATGCGTGTCATTTTACGCTACACGCATTCGAACTCGTCATTGCTGGAGGAAGGATGTTCCTCCCAAACGGCAGGGGTTGAACCTGCAACAGTAAGGTGAGGGAACGTCGTTTCTTTTACTTACCTTTTTTCTTTCTACAGAAGGCTGATGAGAACTGGCTGGGGAGAGTCTGCAGAACTGCAGGAAGCCAGCAACGGCCGGGGCACTGCTTTCTCCCTTAAAACGGGAGCCGGAGCCGACTTCAGCTCCAGGAGCACGCCGACAGCGGTGGAGCATGTCTGGAGCAGTCATTTCCGACGACTCGGACTACAGCCCCACGGACCTATACATGGGTACGAGGCGCTGGAAGGAGCGAGAAAGCTGGCGGGGGAGAACCTGCAAAATTGCGGGCAGCCGGCAGCAGCAGCAGCATACGGCACGCTGATCTCCCGTAATGGGAACAGCTGTGCCCGATTTCGCTCCCGCGCCGGACCCGGCCGGTCGGGAGAGGAGCAGCCGCGAGCGACCAGTGCCCGTGTGCATGGGGGTCGGTTTGAGCGGCTGGAGGAGATGGCAAGCAGCCGCGAGCGACCAGTGCCCGTGAGCACCGGGGTCGGTTGGAGCGGCTGCAGCATGACCAGCAGCCGTGACGGCCGGTGCCCGTGAGCACCGAGGTCGGTTGTAGCGGCTGCAGCATGCAGGATAAAGCAGCCGGGAGCGGCCAGTGCCCGAGAGCATTGGAGCCGGTTGGACCGGCTGCAGGAGCAGTACCCCTTGTGGGGCTGCAGAGTGGAAATACTCCAAAGTGGCAAAGCCACAGTGGGCAACTAATAAGCCCCACAGCAGTACTCCTTGTGGGGCGGCACAGAGTTTCTCACTCATCAGAGGGGAATACCGAGACTCAATCCTGGGCTGACTGCAGAAGCAGCTTCAGGAGCAGCCGTGACGGCCATTGCCCGTGAGCATTGGAGCCAGATGGAGTGGCTGCAGGAACTGCAGCAGGAGCAGTCTCAGGAGTAACGGCTTCAGAAGCAGCCGCAATGGCCAGTGATCTTGTGCATTGGAGCCGGTTGGGTGCCCGAGAGCATCGGGACCAGCTGGAGCAGCTGTTGGAGCATGTAAGTGGCAGCTCCATGAGATGGAGGCTAGTCACAGAAAGGCAGCTAGTAAGTCCTACAGCGGTACCTCTTGTAGGGCTGCACAGTGTTCTCCCTTCTCAGAGGGGAGTATAGGGGGTCAAGTTTGGGCTCCACTTGAACAGGGGAGCAGAACATACCCCTAGTACACTTAGGGTGCGGAAAACCTATGGGAAAACACTTACCATCAGGGAACTGCAAAACTTGAATGTTCCCAGTATCAACCTAAACATGGTAGGGCACGGAATTGAAACGAAAGAATGTTCTAAGTCCTAACAGATGAAAACCTGGAACCTCCCAACCTCCAATATTAAAATTTGGAGGCATCTTATCTTAACAGGGAAAGATCTTCACATCGAGGGAACTCTGGGACACATTAAGGAACGTCTTAAAAACTACTTCCTGAGAAATGTGCTACCCTCATCAGACACCGGCACCTCAACGACCACGGAGGATGCCGAAATAGTAACTAACCTACTAATAGGAACCAGGGAGATTGGTAGTGGATAACAGATCTATCTGTATGCATAGAATTATTCTACCGACACTTAAAATTCAGAAGTACAGGGGCATACCTTAGAATTCTTCATTCCATTATCCTCCAGTTCAGCATGTACCGAACTGAATGTTCATGCTTACAGGGAAAGAAACAACTAAAGCGCATACTGAACTACAGTGCCCATATATTATAGGATTTATGGAGGACATCCACACGAATCACAGGGATTTGTGTCCTAAATATCCTTCTCATAATTTAGAGGTGGTTGCCACTTCATCTTAGATTGACTAATTTGAATACTTCGTACTTTATATTCATTTACAAATGGGAACCTTTGGTGCAACTAAGGGATTAATCCTAGGGTACTACATGGCAAGCATGGTATTAAAATACGCTTGCTATATAGGACTCATTGAAGGTGCCCACAGATGTATTTAACACAACAGATCGTCTGCGATCCACCGTTAACACTTTCTTACGGCAAAGTCAGTTCAGCCTTTTGGGATGTTGAATTTTATGATGATGTCATATAACATGGCAGTACTTTGCCGTAAGAAAGGGTACAGCCTTTATGGAGGCTTCCAGGGAACTAAACCAGCCATCAGACTGGTAGTAGAATAATTGGCATTAGGGGCTGTGTGACAGCCACATGATATCGGACCTTTACATAATCATAGTACAGAGCGCTACACATGTCACTCAAGAAATTATGTGGGGGTCATTCTGACAGACTTATGAAACAACCAAACACAGTTACCCGTCTATGGAACCACATACTGATGGGCCTTGGATTGGGATGCTACTAATTCCATCTCCAGCTGTGGGGGAGATGGAATGCTCAGGAGGCATCACTACTAACGTTGGGCATATATACCTGGGGAAGTGAGAGCTAGTCATGGCTTTAAGTCAAATTGTTTTGGGTTATAACACCAGTATGTTAATCTACAAATTGACAACACCACCGGAGTAGCATATGTCAACCATATGGGTAGAAACATATCGACACCATTTGACTATCTGGCCAACACTATTTGTGAATTGAATTGAATTGAATCTTTCTTGTCAATCAGACCTTTCGGTCTGAACGAGATGTTGTTGCCTGCAGCCATACATGTAATACTAGCAGCACACAATGGACACGGGCTGGCATCCGCCGCGGTGAGTTCACCGGGTACCTCCACACTGTGATGCAGGCAATAGTCTTAGAGTCACTGTCTCTATTAATCTGGATTAATAGCGTATCCAGATAGAGATTGGATATCAGCATCCAACTACCAGGGAAACTGAATTTAGTGGCAGACAACAGGTCACGCTAAGTCCAAAAACTCTGTATGGATGTTGGATAAAATATGTATTGCTGGAACAGCTGGTATGGAACACCAGATAACGACCTATTCACATCCATGCTCTTACCAGTTATCAAATTATGTTCTTGGGAGCCAGAACCTGGGGCAGTGGTTCAGATGTATCTTCGCTGATTGGGGGATCATTTATGCATCCCTCCCTTTGCCTCATCAGTCGGTTATTTAGGAAGAAACTATAGACTTCACGTCTCGAATCTTGATATACCTGATTGCCCTACGCAACCGGGGTACTGGTGATATCAACATGGGTCAGAACCATACATCACCACCCATCATAGACCTAACTTACTGGGTCTTCCCGCAACAAGGGGAGTTACCCGTCACTATTATATATTAACCTATTTATTTAGAGTTGAAAGCACCTCTTCTACACCTGGGACTGACGGACCGAATGCGGAATTATTTCAGCGGGTCACAGACTGTCCACCTAAACATCAGTACTTGGTATCATCTAGTAATGGGAAGTACTGTCACAACAATAATCATCACCCACAGATCTATGAACATCCCGTCTGTTCTGGAATTCCTGGCAAGCCTCCATTACGATGAGAGGCTCAGTCATAGTGCCATCAACTGCGCCAGAGGTGCTCTGTCAATATACCTGTCGAAGGTACAGAGCGGCATTCTGTTGGGACAAACCCTGGTAAACAAACTCATGAGGGGCATTTTTAAAATTAATCCCCAAGAACCAGGTACTCCCAAATATGGGATGTGAGCATTGTACTGACCATGTTAAGAAACTGGTCTCCAGCTACAGCTCTGTTCCTACGGAAACTGACTATGAAAACAGTCATGCTGATGGTCCTGGTCACGCCACAAGGGTCCAGTCACCACAGAAAACAAGGTTGGACAACATGATTATTTCATCTGGAAATTAAGGTTTACATCAGTGTAATAGTCATACAGAACAGACAGGGGTCAGCAGGCCTAAAAAACAGAATTCAGGGCCTACCCTACAGATGGTCGTCTCTGTATTATAACACACTTACTATCATACTTGAAGTATACTAAGATCATCAGAGGGGAGGAATGTCACTTTAATCAGCTACTAACAGCCATTTAAAACAGTGACAGTCCAGACCATCTCTGGATGGCTAAAACAAGTCCTAAATAGGCTGGAGTGGGAACTAGCATTTCAAATCTCACTCCACCAGGGCTGCAGCTACATTAGCAGCTATGAAGTTGGACGTACCAATGGACCAAATCCTCAAGACAGCAGGATGGCCAACGGAGGAATTTCCAACAACTTTATAA
Source organism: Amblyraja radiata (assembly GCF_010909765.2). Taxonomy (NCBI): domain Eukaryota; kingdom Metazoa; phylum Chordata; class Chondrichthyes; order Rajiformes; family Rajidae; genus Amblyraja; species Amblyraja radiata. Next base: position 35,697,246 of record NC_045976.1, on the reverse strand, counting down.
CAAACCAGTCATTGAACCTGAAACATTTACAGAAACAAATTTAAGTTCTGTAATATAATAGACCCATAAATAGGGGCAATAATTGGTGTTCATAATTTTACTGTTGGATTTCAATATCGTATTGATGTCTAATGTTGTTAACTCTACTCTCCCCAAAAATCAAGGCAGATGTGATGCATGGACTCGTTCCACGGCATGAAATCACAGTGCTTTAAAATCTTCACGTAGTCACTCACGTGACTCCGAAGTAAAATAGTAAGATTAAACGAGAACTTACCAGTTTGAAGTTTGATCCTTATTTTATGAGGAGGAACGTTGAGGACTACGTGCCCTCCGCTCCCACCCTTGATCATAGTCTGAACTGGTATCTGTTGTCTAATCTTACTATGTTTAGTCATTATAGTTATCTGTGATTCCACACCGCTGCTTTGAAGAATGACACGCATGCGTCGTAAGTGGGTTCTTCACGTAGTCCTCAACGTTCCTCCTCATAAAATAAGGATCAAACTTCAAACTGGTAAGTTCTCGTTTAATCTTACTATTTTGGGTGCTGTCTGTATGCAGTTTGCAAATTCTCTGTGGGTTTCCTCCCACATTCCAAAGACGTGCAGGTTTGTAGGTTAATTAGCTTCTGTAAATTGCCCCTAGTTTATAGCTTAGACCTAGATAATGGGTGATTGCTGGTCAGTGTGGACTTGGTGGGCCAAAGGGCCTGTTTCCATGCTGTATCTCTAAACTAAAATACACTGCTGGTTTGGCTGACATTTGGTTTCATTGAAGTTGATGAAACTAATGTAAGCGGATGCCAAAGTTATCACACTGTTTTTGCAACAGCGGGCAGAGAGATATTGCTCTCCAAAGTGCCCTTGAAGTAGGGGAGATAACAAATGAAATATTGCCAAAATCCTAGCATAATTTTAATATTAAAATTATGAATTTATGGCAGAGGGAAAGTAGAATTCTCGGAAGTAACCACTAAATTGCTGGATTTCTGAAGCTTGTTTAGAGCCTCTGAAGGCTTTGAACGGAATATTAGTAAATGGTTTCAGAAAGAGCTGCTGTTTTCTGCCTTCCTGTAGAGTAAAATTGGAATAAGGGCACAAGAAGTCCAATAAAATAATGTGACGAGTACTCTACTCAACTAAAATGCATGACATTGCGTCATAAGTTTCCTATTTTCCCTGGTTGTCTCCTTCCCATATAATGCTTCTTTTGTGAGACAGGGTTGGGATATGCCAATGATTTGTTCTCCTGCTCAGTATGGATTAAGGCCAGATAAAGACGACCATGTGGGCCAAAGACCGAGCCAGTCACCTTCTTGCTTAAGTGGTTGTATTGTGCATCAGACAGTACATTCTTCATTAAAGCCATGGCAGGGAATTCCCCTTTCAATATGAAAGGAGTTCAATGTTTTATCTGAGAGAAAGGCTTGGATACAGTGGTTCTGGAGAGGATGTTTCCATTAGTGGGAGAGGCTAGGACTAGAGGTCATAGGCTCAGAATTAAAGGACATTCCTTTTAGGAGATGAGGAGGAATTTCTTTAGTCAGAGGGTGATGAATCTGTGGAATTCTTTGCCACAAAGGCTGTGGAGGCTGTCAATAGATATTTTTAAAGCTGAGACAGATAGATTCTTTTTATTTTTTTACAATTCTTACAATTATTTTATTGTGTGTTCTTTTTTATTGTACCGCTGCTGGCAAATTCATTTCACTTGCACTTATGTGCAAGTGACGAATAAAGCTTGCTTGATTGATTGATTCTTGATTAATACAGGTTTCAGGGTTTATGGGGAGAAGGCAGGAGAATGGGGTTAGGAGGGAGAGATAGATCAGGCATGATTGAATGGTGGAGTAGACTTGATGGGCTGAATGGCCTAATTCTGCTCCTATCACTTATGACCTTATGACTTATGACCTTATGAGATATTAGTAATTCTGACCAGATTGTTATCTTTCTCAGCATTAGGTTGTAATGTTATTGATATCTTTCCATCTCCTTGGTTCCATCATGTATAGTATAAGTTTATAGTACTTGTGCTAGTGGGTTTCCATTTGTAGCTGCTAATGTTGGTCTCTGGTTAACATGAACCATTCCTGTGGTTTCTTTACACTCGACAGGTAGCCGTGGCTCATTATAGTGACAACCCCAGGACTGAGTTCCCACTGAATCAGTACAAGGACAGAAATTCAATCTTGAGAGCCATCAGAGGAGTGCAATATGGAGGGGGCAACACCAGGACAGGTAAAAATAAACTGTTTTGGTAAACCATCCGTCATGATCTATATTTTCTATTATCCATGTTTGGGAACTCCCTGCACTTGTTCCACTTTACAGTTATGTATAAATTACCATTTTCCTGGGGATTTCAGAGAAAACGCTAAAGTCAAGTACAAATGCACACACAGTGCTGGAGTAACTCATTGGGTCAAGCAACATCTCTGGAGAACATGCATAGGTGACATTTCAGGTTGGCACCCCATTCACCCTGATGATCTAAAACATCACATATCCATGTTCTCCAGTGATGCTGCCTGGCCCGTTGAATTACTCCAGCACTTTGTGTCCTTTTGTGTAAACCAGCATCTGCAATTCCTTGTTTCTATATACTGTGTAAATACACATCTTGACCATGTATCCATCTCATTCTCTACTGGCCCCAGTCACAGCAACATCATTTATCTTGTCAACCTCCATGAGAAGTTTTATTGAAATGGCCTCTCGTTCTTCTAAACGTAAGAGAGTATAGGCCTAATTTGGTTCATCTCCTATATGTAAAATCCTGCCATCCCACACTACATCCCCTCCATCACAAGTGTATTATTACTCAGTGAGGGAGACCAGACCTGTGCACAATATGGCACATGCATCCTCACCAGGGGACCAAATAGTTGAATAGTTCTATTGCTCTCCTCAAATCCTTGTGCAAAAATGGCTGTCCGGCCATTTTTCCTTCCTAATTGCCTGCATTAACTGTACTACCTACAATACATTATATTACAACATTGCAGCGAAATGTGCAAATATGAAGTGCTTCCTTGTAAAGCATTTTGTGAGTCCCAAGGTCAGGAGAGCCACTATAAGAAATAGAAGCAATAGTTATTCAGTAAGATCAAGGCTCCAACTCAAGTCTGCATCCCCACCTCTTACCTGACCACTTGATTCTGCCAGTCTGCAAGTAGGGTTTTCTCCGGGTGCTCCGGTTTCCTCCCACAATCCCAAGACATACAGGTTTGTAGGTTAATGGTTTTCAGTAAAATTGTAAATTGTCCCTCGTGTGTAGGTTAGTGTTAGTGTATGGGGTGATCGGTGGTCGGCACAGACTTGGTGGGCCGAAGGGCCTGTTTCCGCACTGTATCTCTAAAGTCTAAAAGTTTCAATGAACTTTCTATTCTACTAAAAAGTGAATGTTGGTATCGCCTTCCAGAATTTTTCCTGTTAGCCAGTCCCCTTATCCTAGAATCAGCTCAGTAAAGCTACACTATTCTGCCTCCAGGGTGTATTTATCCTTTGCAGAAGGGCCCCAATTCGAAACGTAACCTGTCCATTTTCTCCAGAGATGTTGCCTGACCTGCTGAGTTATTCCCGCATTTTGTGTCTATCTTTCATATTTATCCTCCCTTAGGTACAGAGACCAAAACTGCACACACTACTTCAGATGATGTATCATCCTCTACAGCTTTAGAATGACCTTATATAAATGCAAGTTTTTATTTATGTGTCGAGTACTTTATTTTCTTCTGTTTTCCCAGGCAAAGGTATAGGTTACGTCTTAAAGGAGCTATTCCAGACAGCTGCCGGGATGCGACCAAATGTCCCCCATATTCTGGTCCTGTTGACTGATGGACGCTCACAAGATGCAGTGGAAGTGCCAGCAAGAGTGGCATTTGGCTTAGGTATGGATCGTTTATTATTTACCAATATCATTACTGGCACCTTCTGAAGGAGATCGAGTCTGGTGTTCAATAAATCCAGTGTTTCAGGTTGGGAACGCCTGGATGAAGGGCGGCACAGTGGCACCGCTGGTGGAGCTGCTGCTTCACAGCGCCAGAGACCCGGGTTCAATCCTGACCTTGGTTGCTGACTGTGGAGTTTGCACGTTCTGCCTGTGGCCACATGAATTTCCTCCGGGTGCTCCAATTCCCTCCCACATACCAAAGATGTGCAGGTTTGCAGGTTAATTGGCCTCTGTAAAAATTGCCCCGAGTGTGTAAGGAGTGGATAATAAAGTGGGATAACAGCACTTTGTGTCTTTTTTTGTAAAACAGCATCTGCAGTTCCTTGTCTCTTCACTTGATTTGCAGGTATTAAGATCATCCCTGTGGGGATTACAAGTGCAGATGTGGAGGAACTCAAGAAAATCATCTACCGTGGCCATCAGGATAATATATTTTTTGCCAACACCTTCAATGATTTGCCTTTGATTGAAAGAGACCTTGTAGAAAAAATCTGCACAGAAGCCAGAGAGACTGAGGTAAGAGTTGCTTATGCTCATAGTCTGGCACCCCTTGTATGCTCTGGACGTTCCATTACAGATGATTACACTGGCCTCTGAGAGTCAACTCTAACATACCAGCGGGAACACAGAGGAGATTGACTAGAACGCTGAGAGTGATGCAGAACTTTGTTGTTGAGAAGATCAAAGGGAGGCTTAATGGAGATGTTCAAAAGCTGAAAGAGTTCTGACGGGGAAAATAGGACAAATAATCCCCATGGTTTTGAGGGTTGGAAGCAGAGGATATAAATATGATTGAACTAGGAAAGTAACCAAAGGCTACATGCAGAAACATTTCATTACACAGTAGGTCATTATGATACACAATGCATTGCCTCAGAGGCTGACAGAAGAGATTAATTGCTTTTAGTTTAGTTTCGTTTCGTTTTTTTAGTTTAGTTTATTGTCACATGTACCGAGGTGTGCCTCTGTGAGATATGGCCAACAAATGCTTGCCAAACAAGGAATACCAGAGGGACAGCCAGTTGGTGCTGATTGTTATTTGTAATAGTAATAGAAAAGCCTTGGACAAAGCTTTTACGATCATTTTTTCTGTCAGTTTCTTAATCCGCTGGGATGTTGACACTAAAAGATAATTAAGCATTTAGGAATGCGGGGCACACATTTAACCAACAAGGTCGGACTGTTGGTCTGATCCAGCAGAAGGATATGTTCAGGTCATTAATTTTTTTGTTTGTCCTCCCATCTTTTCACTTTCCTTTGACTATTTGGTTGAGTTCATGCTTCCAGAATCTGATGTCAGTCTTAATCAGATCTATTCCAGAGCAATTTTCTGCCTGCTTGCTACGGCGAACATAGTTGCCCCCCCCCCCCACCCCACAGGACCCTTCATCAGAAATTGAGCGCTTGCAGCATTAAGCATTAAAATAGATGGAAAGTCACGCGATGAGCGCTGTTTCTCAGCGGAGAGCCCTGTCAGCATCCTGAAGTGGAAGATTTACTCATCAATTACCTCGAGCTTCAGATTTCCTCTCATGACCGATACTCTAGTCTCACTTTAATACAAAGGACTTGTCCACATTGATCTCACCGAATTGCTGCGAATTGCCAACAAAGGTCACCGGTGGGCAGAAGCTATCTGAAATGTGAGCAGCACGAGCAAGAGCCTTCATTTTTCTTTGAAATTGCACCAACAGAATAAATGTTATTTGCATGCAGTCTGGTTTCATCTCTGTGAATTTTCATTCTAATGCAAGCCATTGGTGGTTGGTTGCTAGGGCAACTGATAGCATTACTTTTCACTGCATCACTTTTACACTTTGGCTGAAGCAAGCACCTGAACCTTCTTGTATTTTCTAGCATCCTCAACATGGTCAATTGGAAGCCAAGTCCAGCATGGACAACCAGCAAACAGAATCGATTATATCCAAAGCCTCAGAGAGTGAAACTGGAGACATCAGAAAGCCAGAAGGCCCCTGTGCATCCCAGTGCCAGAAGGTGAGCTTGTAAAGGAGATGGGGCTCAAAGTGTGCTTAGTTTAGTTTAGTTTAGAGATACAGCACGGAAACAGGCCCTTCGGCCCACCAAATCCCCGCCAACCAGCGATCCCCACACACTAACACTATCCTGCACATGCTCGGAACAATTTACAATTACACTAAGCCAATTAAGCAACAAACCTATACGTCTTTGGAGTGTGGGAAGAAACCGGAGCAACCGGAGAAAACCCACGCAGGGTTACCGGGAGAACGTACAAACTCCGTACAGAGAGCACCCTTAATCAGGACCGAACCTGGGTCTCTGGCATTGTGACACAGTACCATCGTGCCACCTTTATGGGGATATGGCGTGTTCAATTTATTCCCCACTGAAGGGGTAAAACCATTTGTGCATCTTTTGACTCTTCTGCTCCCTGACAATCTCCCTTGCTTTGGCTTGAAAGAAGGTTTGTACAGCCCACTTGTGAAATTTGCAACTCCACACCAAGAGTTAGGTTTTATCTTCTTTACAATTCTTTGGACAATTTGTTCACCATAGATCGGGTGGACACACCGAGTCTCTTGCCCAGAGTAGGGGAATTGAGAACCAGAGGACATATGTTTAAGGTGAGGGGGGAAAGATTTAATAGGAACCTGAGGGGTAACTTTTTCATGCAAAGGGTGGTGGGTGTATGGATCAAGCTGCCAGAGGAGGTAGTTGAGGCCGGTACTATCGCAACGTTTAAGAAACATTTAGACAGGTCCATGGGTAGGTCAGATTTAGAGGGATATGGACCAAGCGCAGGTAGGTGGGACTAGTGTCGCTGGGACATGTTGCCCGGTGTGGGCAAGTTTGGCTGGAGGGCCTGTTTCCACACTGTATCACTCTATAACTCTATATGGTGACAGGTAAAATAGCAAGGTGCAGAATTAAACAGGTTAGGAGCAGGGTTAACAATCCTCCAGGATTGTACATTTTAAAGGTGCAATATAAATGCAAGCTGCTTTTTATTAAGTTGGAATTGAAATTGCCCCACAGGAATGCAGTTCTGAGTTTTATGAATAAGGTGCTTTATTGAATCTGATGGCAAGAATACCTAGCAGCAAATTATTCTGATATCTGGGGCTGAGGATCATGCAGACTTCCTTTCTCCAGGATTAAAAGACTTCCAAAGCAAATAAAATAAATTGTGGAACATAAATAGTTCAAATGTTTTATTCTTGTAAAATTGTTTAAAAATGTAAAAGACTAATTGTTTCTTAAATTTTATTTTTCAGGGTCAGAAAGGAGAACAGGTAACAGTGCTAACATATTTATCTTGTAGAAAGACATATAGTGCTGGAGTAACTCAGCGGGTCAGGCAGCATCTCTGGAGAACATGGATAGGTGACGTTTTAGATCAGAACCCTTCTTCGGACCTGAAACGTCACCCATCTATGTTTTTCAGAGTTGCTGCCTGACCAGCTGAGATACTCCAGCACTTTGTGTTTTTCATTCGTATAAAGTTCAAGTTCAAGTGAGTTTATTGTGACGTGTCCCTGATAGGACAATAAAATTCTTGCTTTGCTTCAGCACACAGAACATAGTAGGCATTTATTACAAAACAGATCAGTGTGTCCATATACCATAATATAAATATATATACACATGAATAAATAAACTGATAAAGTGCAAATAACAGAAAATGGGTTATTAATAATCAGAGTTTTGTCCGAGCCAAGTTTAATAGCCTGATGGCTGTGGGGAAGTAGCTATTCCTGAACCTGGTTGTTGCAGTCTTCAGGCTCCTGTACCTTCTACCTGAAGGTAGCAGGGAGATGAGTGTGTGGCCAGGATGGTGTGGGTCTTTGATGATACTGCCAGCCTTTTTGAGGCAGCATCTGCAGTTTTTGTTATTATATTTATCTTGTGTTCTGTATACATTCTAATATAAAACATTTCTATTGGAATTTGGTTTATTAATGTCACGTGTACTGATGTACAGTGAAAAGCTTTTGTTTAATAAACTTGAACAGTAAGCACAAATCAAGTACAGCTGATTAAAGCAAGTATAGTGACCAAACTAATAACTGAGTTACGATGGGTTGTTCCTTTTGTGGTTTTATATCATCACCTTCGATTCATTTGTAGACTGTTGGTGTTTGCTGGGAAATGCAAGCAGTTTCATGCCCTTTCTCAGCATGTGCCGCCAGCTTTGGGATTCGTGTGTGAATGTGGCATTCAGGAGGCAGCTCTTCATTAGCGTTTTCCCCAGTAGCCCTCTGGTGCCCCACTATTTTTGAAGTCCATTCATTCGAATGTTGAGGAATGGCTGGGAAAATAGAGATCCGAATAGGTTATTTGCAATGTTTTTAGGTTAAATGAGTTAAGCCCCTGTCCCACTTATGTGTCCTTGGCACGCTAATTACGCGACCTCGTGGTCGCGTTGAGGCGCGACGGTCCCGCGAAGGTCGCGCGCAACTTCATGCGCCCGCACAGCCGTCTCGAGCACATGACGTCATTTGAAGATAGACGCAAAATGCAGGAGTAACTCAGCGGGACAGACAGCATCTCTGGAGAGAAGCAATGGGTGATGTTTCGGGTCGAGACCCTTCTTCAGTCTGAAAGAAGAGTCTTGACCCAATACGTCATCCATTCCTTCGCTCCAGAGATGCTGCCGGTCCAGCTGAGTTACTCCAGCATTTTGTGTCACGCAGGTGGCGCGCAAAGATTTTGAGCGGATTCAAGCTAAAGGATTGACAAGATGAGATGGCCAGAAAGACCATTTTATCATGGAATTTTATCAGAGGAATGAACACTGGGATCAAGATGGTTTGAGCTTTAAAATGTGCCCTGTACCTGTAATTGGTGTAATGCAGTCAGTAAGTGTGAATTTGAATTAGACCAGAGCATGGATCATTTCTGAGTAACATTACAGTGGAAAATCACTCTGAAGTATTTTTAATCTTCTTTTAGGGAGTAATGGGTCCTCCAGGAATGCTGGTGAGTGTTTATTGGACAACATGTTCTGTTTAAACAGGCATGGTGGTAAAGCAGTAAGAATATTGAAAGTAAGATCATTGCGCTTCTGTGATAACAATCTCAGTACAGACTCAACTAAAACCAGCATTCAGATCCCATCGCTAATTTGAAATTCTTCCAATGTTTCTGGATTTTATTAATGAGTGGCCTACCTATGGTTGTGAAGTGTGTGTGATTTTGATTTGGGTTCCAACCCTGTGCTGGCGTGTGCTACAACATAGTTTGTTGATTGTCTTCTGCGCAAGTTATTCTTTTTTTGAATGGCTGCATTACTCGAGGGACATCCTATCTCTCCTAATGACTATCCCTGCTCTTTCCAATGTAGCACCCTGCCTGTGATGGTTGGGGGGGGGGGGGGGGGGGGAGAGAGCCGCCCTGGTTGTAAAGCCTGTACCTGTACTGTTCCCTGCTCTACGAAAGGGGAACTCTGACCAGACCTCCCTCCCTCCCTTTTCACAATGTAACTGACACCAATTATAATTCCCGGAACTGCTTGATGGAGACCAGGATAACTAACATAGAGTTGGGAACAAGACTGGGCTTATTCAGTGTGTGCAGTTCTTGCATCATTGCATTTTATACATTTGTCCAAGCTGTGCAGAAATACTTCCTTAGATATGACAGCGAGCAGCTTAAGGTATTTCAGCCTTGGCCCAGTAGTTCATTAATCATAAGGTCATACGTGATAGGAGCAGAATTAGGCCATTCGGCCCATCAAGTCTACTCCGTCATTCAATCATGACTGATCTATCTCTCCCTCCTAACCCTATTCTTCTGCCTTCTCCCCATAACCCCTCTCTTTCTCTTGCTCCTGAGTCAAAAGATTGGGAGTTCTGTTCCAGAGAGTTGAGCGAATGATCCAGACCCAGACCGGCTCTTTCCTGCAGTGAACTGCCATTTGTTGTCTTTGCTGTTATATTTCTCTTGTTGGATGTAATACATCCCATTGTGCTAACTTATCAAGAACAAGGGCATTTTTCCAAATGTTCCTGGGGATCATTTATTCCTCAGTCACAGTCAACAAGTGGCCACCTACTGTCATCAAACAGCTACGTTTCCCAACGTTGACCCACTGTAGACCGTTCACGTGTTCCATCTTGGAATGACTGAGGTCATGAAAGATGTTTTTGAAATTCGGCTCTTTCACGATGGGAAGCAACAAAATAAATGGCCTCAAGACTGAAAGTAAATAGATTTACACACAGTTCTTCTAGTATTACCTGATATCTTCTACTAATAATGTCTTAGGCAGCAGGCAACCAAACCACTTCATTGACATGAGAAGACACACAATGCTGGAGTAACTCAGCGGGTCTGGGAGCATCTTTGGAGAACATGCATAGATGATGATTTGAGTCGGGACTTTCATCAGTTCGACCTGAAACGTTACCTATGCATGTTCTCCAGAGATGCTGCCTGACCCGTGGAGTTACTCCAGCTCTTTGTGTCTTATTTTGTAAACCAGCACTTGCAGTTTCTTGATTCTACACTACGTTAACATACTATGCTGCATGAATTCCAGGGACAGCAAGGATTTCTGGGCTTGCACACGAGTGGAGGATATGAATCATTTGCCTTCGCTGACAAGGGAGAAAAAGGAGAAAGGGTGAGTACATAATCCTGTTCTCTTTTAATACTGAACTTGGCGATATGGTCATTAGATAGACACAAAATGCTGGAGTAACTCAACGGGTCAGGCAGCATCTCTGGAGAAAAGGTGGGTCTGACGGGTTAGACAGGTCTGAAGAAGGGTTCGACCTGAAACATCACCTATTCCTTTTTGCCAGAGATGCTGCCTGACCCACTGAGTTACTCCAGTATTTTGTGTCTATCTTGGGTATAAACCAGCATCTGCATTTCCTTCCTGCCCTAAATATTTGTTATGTGGAGGGAGCGAGGAGGCTGAAATTGCTGTCCTTGAAGTGGAAATGAAGAGAATTTAGTGTCAGTGTTCTTACCTCCACCGGGTGGCGCCAGCAATGGCTGCCTTGCCAACAGTCTGTCTGCCCCAACATTAGTGTTTAAATAAGTTTGTGTTAAATGTATGTTTTTAGTGTTCTTTAGCTTGTTTTATGTGGAGGGTGGAGGGTGTGGGGGAGTTGGGGGAAACTTTTTCTAATCTCTTACATCGACGGAGATGCGATTTTTTTCCGTGTCGTATCTCCGTCCGCATTGCGGCCTAACATCGAGGAGTTGGCGGCCTTTGCTGGAGATCGACCGGGAGCTCCATCGCGGGGAGCCTACAGACTTACCATCACGGAGCCCGCGATCTCTTTGCCAGGGGTCGACCTCGGAGCTCCAACCGTGGGTGCTTGCGGGCTTAACATCACAGAGCCTGCGGTCTCTAGTCAGCGACCGACATCGGGAACTCCAAGCCGCGGGAGGTACGACTGCCCTGACACGGGAGTTTCGATCGCCCCAAGGCGGGAGTTTCGATCGCCTGATGCGGGGGCTTCAACCGCCGGCTGCAGGAGCTTCGATCGCCCCGACTGCCGATGGTTCCACTGCCCCAAGAGGAAGAAGATTGGACGTTTTTTGCCTTCCATCACAGTGAGGAATGTGGGGAATCTGCTGTGGTGGATGTTTATGTTAACTTGTATGTAGTTGTGTGTCTTGTTGCTTTTTTTTTCGTATGGCTATATGGTATTTCGCATATCACTGACCTTTAATTGGTACACGTGCTATAAAAGACCTTTGAAACCGTTAGGGTTTAATGAAGTAAAGAGGGAGAGACAGCTTCCAGCACCTGGAGGGTCACACACAATGATAAATGGCAAAAATAAATCTGAGGGAGAAGGGAATAACTTTATGGAAGTGAGATGATGTGAGCGGAACCAAAATGTCGATGATAGCGGTGAAAATTGCGACTCTCAAATGGTATTGAGTAGAACCTGAAGAGGACATGTTTACAGGGCTATGGACTGAGAAGGGGACTGACTTTGCTGAGTTCTGCTTTGATTGGCTATGGGGTCAGGACTTACCCCTGAGCGTAGCTCACATCTAAGATCTAAGATCTTTGGCTCACACCTTCCAGAGATCAAAGCAAGCCCGAGGAGCTGAATAACCTTCTCCTGTTTCTGCGCTTTACCTCATCGACTCCTGTCATTTCAAAGTGTCACCTTCTCACACTCCAGTTCGCTATAGATATCTCCCTCTCTATAGCACATACAATGTTAAGACACAAAACTGTACAAACAGAAACAATTACAATTCAGCATGCCATTTTTACATTTTGGAGTGTTTCTTTATTCCATGTTGGGAAAGTTAGGTCTGATTTTCATTCTGATGGTTGGGAGGTGCTTGTACAAATTGAGTTGCTTGGTAACTTAGAATAAAGGGAAAGCCATTTAAGACTGAGGTGAGAAAAAACTTTTTCACCCAGAGAGTTGTGAATTTATGGAATTCCCTGCCACAGAGGGCAGTGGAGGCCAGGTCACTGGATGGATTTAAGAGAGAGTTAGATAGAGCTCCAGGGGCTAGTGGAGTCAAGGGATATGGGGAGAAGGCAGGCACGGGTTATTGATTGGGGACGATCAGTCATGATCACAATGAATGGCGGTGCTGGCTCGAAGGGCCGAATGGCCTCCTCCTGCACCTATTTTCTATGTTTTCTATGTAACCATGCAGGGCCTACCAGGAAAAGACGGGATTCCAGGCCTCCCGGGACGCCCAGGCCGTACCGGCTCTCCTGGCTCTACCGGGCCCAGGGTAAGCAACTGAAACCTATCACTCATCCCACCTCTTCACGCTCTCTGCAGAAAGACCCAGCTTTTGAAATTGTGATTGCAGGCATTTGGACACAGAATCATTATTGCTGCAACTTCATGGATGATGCTGGGCGGACATTTGTATTGAGTTATGAAGGTGGTCGTGCCACGAGATAGATAACTGTCAGCGAGTTAGCGCACGGGAGGAGAAAGTGTTTTTTGGCTGTGAGGTGGGGGGCAAAGAACATCCAACATAGGTGGTGAACTTGGATGCTGAACCTGCAACAAACTTAAATCAATCACCCATGGAAACTAGCTGATGCATCGATCATTTATGACAACTTCAGTATTGCTGGTTCCCCAATCTTTCCCAGCTTCTTTATCACCGCTTTCCCAACTCCTGCTCACCCCACACCACCCTCTGTTGTTCCCATCTTCTACCACCCTTCAATGAGTTCCATTTATCGGTCTTTTCCTATCAGATCACCTATCAGTTGGTTTCCCTCCTCACCTATATCCTCCTATCACTTCCTAGCCTCTGCTCTCCTCCCCCCAGCACTTTATACTAACTACTTCCCCTCAGCTCTACATGAATGACTTCATGTCAAACGTAGGGTGTCCATTTTCATCCACAAAATGCTCTTCTTTTTTTTGTAACAGATTCCAGTATCTGAAATCTCTTGTGCCTCTCTTTCATTATATTCCTTTCGGCTCATTCTCTCACACCCATCAACCTTCCTTTGATTCCTTTGGCCACTTAGTTACACCAGGAGTGGGTGGGTGGGGTAAGCTATATACAATAGCCTGCCAGCACAGCCTTGCATGAGGAAGGAGGCAAAATCACCTGGGGGAAACTCGTGTGGTCACAGGGAGAATGTATGAACTCCACACAAACAGGAACTAAGTCAGGATTTAAGCTGGTCACTGCAGCTGTCAGGAGCAACGCTAACCTCTGTATCACCATGCTGCCTACCCAGGAAAGTCAAGTTATAGAATGACGATCCAGGAAATGACAGGAGCATCCCATTCTTCTGTGCCGCTATGCGTGAGTGAGGATGTCCTGAATGTATTGATGCATGGATTAAAGTTAGCCAGAGGTTTTCTAAGCAACAGTCAATTAATTATCAGCGTGATTCAGCCCAGTCTCTTTTTGGCTATTTTCACAATTTTCTGCTTGCTGAATGATAATGTAAATGCACAACTGAAACAAAATCTACTTGAAAGCAGAATTAATTCAGGAGAAAATGCCGAAAGTAGTTAATTAAATAAGAACCCTGTTTGCAGCATCTACTGATGTTTCACAGTTTATAGAGATATAGCCATGCTCTGCATTTCCTACAAATATTCTAAATGACAAGTTAACCCTTTTAAGATAAATGTTGGTACACTCCATATTATGGTAGCTCTATCTGAATTAACCTGAAGGTCATAAGGTATTAAGACATAAGTGATGGTAGCAGAATTAGGCCATTCGACCCATCAAGTCTGCTCCACCATTTAAATATGGCTGATCTATATCTCCCTCTTAACCCCATTCTCCTGCTTTCTCCCCATAACCTCTGACACCTGTATTAATCAAAAATCTATCTATCTCTGCCATAAAAATATCCACTGACTTGGCCTCTACAGCCTTGTTTGGCAAAGAATTCCACAGATTCACTACCCTGAAATACTGATGAATTTGTTGAATAATATAGCACAGCACAAGTTGAATCTAGGCTCAGTTGAAGTATTGCCACGTAATTCTGTCTCCAATTAATAATTATCATTTCTAAATATGATTAAAAATATGTAAAATCCTCTTGAACCAGCTCTCAAAAAGTTAATATGGTGTTGCTGTTTTTTTTACCTGTAGGGTCCCCATGGAGTACAAGGGGATAGAGTAAGTATCCTTTCAGAAAACAACTTCACTTATCAAATTATCTGTTAAAATATATGTTACGATTATTAATGTAAATCTGGAATTGACTGCAGATTATTACTCTGTAAACACAGAGCAGTGATATCCAGGATCGAAACGTCACCTATCATGAGGTCATAAGGCCATGAGTGCTAAGAGCAAAAATTAGGCTATTCGGCCCATCAAGTCTGCTCCACCATTCAATCATGGCTGATCTATCTCTCATTCCTAACCCCATTCTCCTGCCTTCTCTCCATAACCCCTGACACCCGTACTATCCATGTTCTCTAGAGATGCTGCCAGACTCGCTGAGTTATTCCAGCACTCTGTGTCCTTTTACGTCTAGAATTGGATGTGCGTGGGTGTGTCACTTGGCATCTGTGGACTATGCTGGGAGGAAGGACACCATCTTGTGCCCCTTCACCTGGATCCTGGTTAAACTCTTTATTCTGTACACTGTAGGTGTAGCAGGAACACAGGGAAGTGCAATTCTGATTTAGTTTAGTTTAGTTTAGAGATACAGTGCGGTAAACAGGCCCTTTGGCCCACCAAGTCCGCGCCGACCAGCGATCCCCACATATTAACACGATAACTTACTAGGGAAAATTAATTCTTGTACCAAGTATACAGACCCAAGCCAAATATCCTACAAACCTGTATGTCTTTGGAGTGTGGGAGGAAACCGAAGATCTTGGAGAAAGCCCATGCGGTCATGGGGAGAACGTACAGACAGCATCCGTCGTCGGGATCGAACCCACATCTCTGGAGCTGTAAGGCAGCAACTCTACCGCTGCACCACCGTGCCACCACTGATGGATTGTTTAATACTGACAATTCTCGCTGCTACTGAGGAATGGGACAGATTCATGGGAAATGGAACTAAACGTGGGTTTCATTTACCAGAGCACTCTTTCAAATATTCGGATAGTTCTCATCCATTATTGAATTAGCAACAGAGGCTGGGATAAATGGAGAACAAAAGGCTGCAGGTTCTGGAATCAGATAGGAAAAGAAGGTGACAAATGGAACTGAATGAGGAGAGGTGGTGGCAGATGGGAACAACAAATTGCAAACAAATTGCCCCAACATTGCAAATGACTTTACGCCATCTGTCCCTTATCAGACCATAGGATAGGAAGTGTTTAGAAGGCTATGTGCCAAATGCAGGCAAATGGGGACTAGCCCAGAATGTCAACCTGTCAGCATGCACAAGGTGGGCCGAAGGGCCTGTTCCCATGCTGTACAGCTCTACGACTCTATGCCAAAAGACTCGGCACAGCTGGAACAATATTGGGTAGGTTATGGGCCTTGTTTCCCTTTCTCTGTTTATACATATGTGACATGGTAAAGATGTTGTCTGTCTGCTGGGGACTCCCTCTGAATCTTCTAAACCTCCGTTCTCACCTTTCTTGCGACATTTTCCACCTGTCCAGTTCCAGAGGCGATATAAAGGTATACCGGTGTAAATGGGGATGAGATTTTCCGATTGAGAGTATAAATTGGAGACACCTCGGAAGCATTGTGCATAAATCTTCAACTTCTAAAACAAATTCTTTATTAGTCTTGAAAAGGGAATTGGGCAAATACCTAATCCATGAATTTCAGGACTATGAAGAAATAGTGGGCGAATTGAATCTAAGTGGATTATTCTTTGAAAAGAAAACTGTTGTAGACTCAATAAGAAAAATAACTTACTTCTACTTTGTATTGTTGTGTGATTCTAATGATCAGAACTTTGACATGCAGCAAGTTGGCAGATTGTTGACATGCTTCAACAGAGTGCAGTGTCTGAAGAATTACCACTTCGATGAAACTGGCTTATTTACTAAATACTACAGCCCATCACAGATTGTAAAGACAGACCTCATCAACTAACTGCTTCTCACTTTGACTTCCAGGCCTCAATATTAGACTCTTGACATTACATTTAATGGAACTGTTGGCTTCAGCGCCTGTTATAAACATGGATTTCCCCATGGAAATTAAACTCCTTCATTGTTTACAGAAAGAATGATTGAGGGAACTGATGAATGGTTAAGTGTAATGCACCGGAGAATTACCGAAAGATTTTAGGTTATTAAATAAAAAAACTGAGGTTGATGTACATCTGAAATGTAAATAGGAAATGGAGGGAAGTGTACAGTCAGAATCAGAAGGAGAACACAGATTAATGTTACGAGGGTAGGGGATTGTGCCTTACAGCAGAATGCAAGAGTCTTTGCAGAAATCCAGTGGTTTTCACAAAAATGTTTTACTCTCTTATTTTGCCAAACGATTGCCATATTTTTTTCCACTTTTGCTAAATGAGTAAGTTAGAATCAGCGTTGTACAGCAGAGAAAATGATGGAGGAATGGCTTCATCCTTCAATGCATCACTTGTCCTCGGTTCCAGGGGCATATTATTATTTCTTGGACTTTGTCTGATTTCTTTTCCATAACCTGTGGATTTTCTTTCTCTAGGGCTTTCCTGGATTTAAAGGTCCTCCAGGTCCCAAAGGCGATAGAGTGAGTATGATACCTCGTGTATTATGAAAAGGAGCAGCTTACAGAAATTGCAATGGAAAGACAGCCCATGTGAAGGTTTGGATAGAGCTGTGAGGAGGAAGTGTTTCTGCAGACAGATGAATAGGCAACCTGAGTGTATAAGCTTCAAACTGTCAACCAAAGAATTATTGGAGAAACACAGAGAAGCACTGACATTTTATGGTCCAGAACACACTGTTTGGAAGCAGATTCAGTGGACATGCACTTGATAAGGGAAGAGAAAATGGGAAAGAGATAAGGGAAGAGAAACATGCACCAGACTGTGAGGGAAGAGAAAAGGAGAGGAACTAATTGGATAGCTTGTTTATGGGCACAAGGTGGCCAATTGCCTGTTGCTGCGCTGTAAACCTCTCCGATTAACATGGGATGCTGCTTGTGTTTAAATGATACATTTTAATAGTATTTCCAATTATTTTATGCATGCAGTATTATTAGTGGGGGAAAAAATCTCTCCCATAAATGGTGGTAGTTACTGGGGAACAGTTCAAGCTTTTCAGAGTGGCATTGGTATGTTTTGGTTACAGAAAGATATCAAGGGAGATCCACCCACGTTCTTTATCGTGAAGTGAAGCTAGAAATCGCTCCAGAGGTGAACCCAGTTATATATATGTCTCAACTGGACATTAAAGTAATCACTTGCATAGGCCAAATGTCCAATCTACTGTCTTGCGATCCACCCAATTCATTGCCATTTGTCATTATAGGGAGAACCTGGATATGTTCTAAGAGGAGGTGACATTATTCCTGGCCGGAGAGGAGAACCTGGATCTCCGGTAAGAATTGGTTAAATTATATGAAAGTGAATCCAATAGGGGAAAATCCAGAGAGGACCCCAATGTTGGGAGGAAGTGAAATTGTGATCTTGATATGCTGTCATTTTACTTTGCTTATGGTGGTGAGGAGATAAGGACATTATCATGATATCACACAAAACATTTTTTCAATACATTAATAAACCATGTGTGAATCAAAATTCATCCCTCACAGTTTGTTCCATGAATTTAAAGACAAGGTACAATGGAATGTTCATACAATTTTGCCCATTTAGTACAGCTGACTGGGAATGAATTTTAAGGTATGAAGTATGATCTCATTATGTGTACTTAGACAAAGAAAGAGTGTACGCAATGGTGAACATGCAGGAAGCTAACTTGGTCAGTGTTAGTTCACAGTATAAATGGAGACATAAAATTATCAAAAGTATTTTTTTTGTAATAAAAAAAGGATAGAACACAATTCTTTGTGAATGGTAAAAATCTAGGACCAGTTGAGATCTGAAATGACATGGGTCATTAATCTGAACATGAGAGCTGGCCCCTTTATGTTCATAAGTGATAGGAGCAGTATAAGGCCATTCGGCTCATCAAGTCTACTCCGCCATTCAATCATGGCTGATCTATCTTTCCCTCCTAACCCCATTCTGCTGCCTTCTCCCCATAACCCCTGACACCCGTACTAATTAAGAATCTATCGCTGCCTTTAAAATATCCATTGACTTTGCCTCCACTGCCTTCCATGGCAATGAATTCCACAGATTCACCACCTTTAGGAGTAAAGTCAGAGAGACATGTCTGCAATCTATGCTGCAGTTATTCTTATTTTAACATTTGAGATTGATAGGTTTCTACAAGGAGGTATGGGGCAAAGGCTGATATGTGGAGTTAGGTCATAGATCAGCCATGATTCCCTGGATTTGAGGAACCAGCACAAAGAGCTCCAGGGTTATTCTTCCTCCTATGGATAAAGAAACTGTTTACAACAGTTGAATGTTCACACTCTCCATCAAGCAAATAGATATGGATTTTTCTGCAATTTATTTTGGTGATTCTTAAGCACAGTAATGGTTTTTCCTACCTGTCACCAGTGAGGAATGATTGCTTAAGGGGAAATATATTTGACGAATGGTTT
This sequence comes from Amblyraja radiata, assembly GCF_010909765.2. Classification (NCBI taxonomy): domain Eukaryota; kingdom Metazoa; phylum Chordata; class Chondrichthyes; order Rajiformes; family Rajidae; genus Amblyraja; species Amblyraja radiata. Next base: position 35,678,232 of record NC_045976.1, on the reverse strand, counting down.
TTAAAGTTACAATGCAATGACTAAATCTACCAGATATTCTTATTTTAGCTTTAAAGTTACTGGTTACAGACAAATAATTTATGAGGCAATTTGAAGTTGTAGCTGGTGACATTGTTATGATGAAATTCTATTTAAAAACCACCTCCTGTATTGTGATACAATGAGGCTTGGATCTTCACAACATCACAGGGGCAGCACAGTGATGCAGCTGCCTTACAGCGCCAGAGACCTGGGTTCGATCCTGACTGCAGGTGCTGTCTGTATGGAGTTCATACGTTCTCCCTGTGACCATGTGGGTTTCCTCCAGATGCTCTTGTTACCTCCCATATTCCAAAGATGTGCGGGTTTGTAAGTTAATTGGCTTCTGTAAATTGTGTAGGATGTGAAACTGGGATAACATAGAATTAGTGTTCAAAAGGGAACTGCAGATGCTGGAATATCGAAGGTACACAAAATTGCTGGGGAAACTCAGCGGGTGCAGCAGCATCTATGGAGCGAAGGAAATAGGCGACGTTTCGGGCCGAAACCCTTCTTCAGACTGATGGGGGGTGGGGAAAAGAAAGAAGGAAAAGGGGAGGAGGAGGAGGAGCCCGAGGGCGGGCGGATGGGAGGGTGGGAGGAGACAGCTAGAGGGTTAAGGAAGGGGAGGAGACAGCAAGGGCTAGCCAAATTGGGAGAATTCAATGTTAATGCCATAAGGACGCAAGGTCCCCAGACGGAATATGAGGTGCTGTTCCTCCAATTTCCGCTGTTGCTCACTCTGGCAATGGAGGAGACCCAGGACAGAGAGGTCGGATTGGGAATGGGAGGGGGAGTTGAAGTGCTGAGCCACCGGGAGGTCAGGTAGGTTATTGCGGACTGAGCGGAGGTGTTCGGCGAAACGATCGCCCAACCTACGCTTGGTCTCACCGATGTAAATCAGCTGACATCTAGAGCAGCGGATGCAGTAGATGAGGTTGGAGGAGATACAGGTGAACCTTTGTCGCACCTGGAACGACTGCTTGGGACCTTGAATGGAGTCGAGGGGGAGGTGAAGGGACAGGTGTTGCATTTCTTGCGGTTGCAACGGAAAGTGCCCGGGGAGGGGGGGGTGCGGGAGGGAAGGGAAGAATTGACGAGGGAGTTGCGGAGGGAGCGGTCTTTGCGGAAGGCAGACATGGGGGGAGATGGGAAGATGTGGCGAGTGGTGGGGTCACGTTGGAGGTGGCGGAAATGGCGGAGGATTATGTGTTGTATTTGCCGGCTGGTGGGGTGAAAGGTGAGGACCAGAGGGACTCTGCCCTTGTTGCGTGTGCAGGGATGGGGAGAGAGAGCAGTGTTAGAGAGCAGAGAGAGCGGTGGTGTAGAATTAGTGCATGGGTGATTGTTGGTCGGCACAGACTTGGTGGGCCGAAGGGCCCATTTCCACACTGTGGCTCTAAAGTTAATTAAGCATCTCACTGCATGAATACTCCCAGGTTGGTCATAAAGTATATCCTACCCCTCAGGGCAAGGGGATGGGTATGATTCTCCCCCTTCCTTCAGGTTGTTCTACATTTTGTCTCCTCTATTTTAATAAGATTTACTTTTCACTGATCAAGAATCCTTTCTTATTTAGGGTCCAAGTGGTGAGCCAGGACTTCCAGGGGTGCCAGGCCCATCAGGACTACCTGGGCAGCCAGGGCCTCAGGGACAACCAGGCCACTCAGTCAAGGTAGGCAATGGCTATCTTCTAAACTGCTATTCTCTCCGCCCACCTTTACATTTGCCAACTGTGAGTGCACATCTCACGTCTCCTCATCCTGTGTTAACTGTGCAACTTGCTATGAAATTATTTAGTGAATTGTTTCCATTACATGTTACATGTTACAATCTTTTTATGGTCAAGACAATGACAACGGCATTGATGTGAAAATGGAAAGTAGAATACACGATAGTCTGGCAATTTTATATTCTATGAATATATAAAAAGCACTAGATTACAAAGTTAATATGAATCCCTTACTGATTGAGTCAGGAGGAATTATATTGTGAAATAAAGAAATGGCAGAGAAATTGAACAAATATTTAGTGTTCACCTTCGGGGGGGAAGGCGCAGAAAATATTAGACAATAGATAATAGGTGCAGGAGTAGGCCATTCGGCCCTTCGAGCCAGCACCGCCATTTCAATGTGATCATGGCTGATCATCTTCTGGAATTGTGGAGAAGTGCAGGACTTGAATGATTGATGAGCTCAAATAAATGAGCATTATTGGGTAGAAAAGGCAGTACCCCCCCTACCTCACGTCCTGATAAGTTGCATTAAAGGGAAAGTCAGGTAGGTAGTAGGTACCCAGGGCTTCATGTTGCAGAATTTCATACAGTGTACAATTGTTCCCTTGGACTGAAAGGAAGCAGGTGTAATAACCCTCTCCCTTTTTAATAAAGGAGGGAAATGGGTTAAAAAAAAAAGAACAGTATATCAGTTGAATCAAAGAGTAGTAAATACTTAAATGAGAAAAAAATATCGGGCTGGATGGTAACTAATGGACTGATTTTATAACCCTTTCAAAGAACTGCAGAAGTATGGCGGTTTGAATTATCTCTTTCTGTGGTCCGGTGGTTGAATTATAATAGGATTTCTCTTAAGCTAACCCACCAATTTAATAGTACATTGAACATAGACCAATAAAACACCAGAACAGGTTATTTGACCCACAATGTCCATGCTAAACATGATGCCGTTAAACTAATCTCTTCTGACTGCATGTGATCCATATCCCTCCATTCCCTGCATATCCATGTGTATATATAAAAGCCTCAAATGCCACTCTCATATCTGCCACAACTAACATCCGTGGCAACGCGTTCCAGGCACCCACCACTCTGTGTAAAAATGCTTTCCCTGTACTTCTCCATTGAACGTTGCCCCTCTAAGCTTAAAGCTATGCCCCTTGCTCCTAGACATGTACTGTAGATGTCAGTCAATAGTCTGTATCCTGTGATGGAGACGGTGAGATCCAGAAATGGTAGGGAGATGTCGGAGATGGTCCAAATGAATTTGAGTGCATGATGGAAATTAGTCATGAAGTTGATGAGGTCAGTGAGTTCTACATGGGTGCAGTAGGCAGCACCGATGCAGTCGGTCATGAAGTTGACGAAGTCATTGAGTTCTGCTTGAGTGCAGGAGGCAGCACTACAGGAAGAGATCTACTACTTCCTACTGACTCCCATAGCTATATAAACTACACTTCTTCCCACCTTACTTCCTGTAAAGACTCTATTCCGAATTCCTCCGTCCACGCCGCATCTGCGCCCAGGATGAGGTTTTCCATACTAGATCATCGGAGATATCCTCATTCTTTATGAAACGGGTGTTTTCCTCTTCCATTTCTGCTTTCCGCAGAGACCATTCCCTCCGCAACTCCCTGTTCAACTCGTCCTTTCCCACCCAAACCACCCTCTCCTGAGGTACTTTCCCCTGCAACCGCAGGAGTTGCAACACCTTTACCTCCCCCTCAACTCCATCCAAGGACCCCAACAGTCTTTTCAGGTGAGGCAGAGGTTTACTTGCACATCCTCCAACCTCATCTACTATATCCACTGTTCCAGAAGTCAACTACTGTATGCTGCCGAGACCAAGCGCAGGCACGCTGGTCGTTTCGCTGAACACCTTCGCTCAGTCCGCCTTAACCTACCTGATCTCCTAGTTGCTCAGCACTTTATCTTCCCCTCCCATTCCCAATCTGACCCTTCTGTCCTGGGCCTCCTCCATTGTCAGAGTGAGGCCCAGCACAAATTGGAGAAACAGCACCTCATATTTCACTTGGGTAGCTTACACTCCAATGGTATGAATGACTTCTCTAACTTTAAATAGCCCTTGCTTTCCCTCTCTCTCCATCCCTTCCCCCTTCCCAGTCTCCCATGTCTTACTGTCTCCGACTACATTCCATCTCTGTCCCGCCAACTCCCCTGACATCAGTCTGAAGAAGGGTCTCGACCTGAGACGTCACCCATTCCTTCTCTCCAGAGATGCTGCCTGTCCCGTTGAGTCACTCCATCATTTTGTTTCGACCTTCGATTTAAACCAGCATCTGCAGTTCTTTCCTCCACAGATTGTCTACCATATGGGTGAATCTCATAATTTTACATACTTGCCGATAAGTGGCAGCAATCTTCACTTGTGGACGCACAGCCGCTAAACATTTAAATAATAATAATAATAATACATTTTATTTATGGGCGCCTTTCAAAAGTCTCAAGGCTCAAGTCAGAATTTAACAAGAGTAAAAAACATATAATCGGAGTAAAATAAATAATAAAGACATCACCAATACACAAATTAAAGACAGAATTTGATCCAAAGACAAAAAAAATCAAAAACACAATGTGAAGAGAGAGCAGCGGCAACTAAAGCGCGCCAGCATACACTCTCCCTTCCGACAGCCATCTTGGACACAAACTAAAATAATCACTTACACACAAAAATCATCCCCCCACAATGGTTACCACTGTGGGGGAAGGCACAATGTCCAGTCCCCATCCCCAGTTCTCCCAAAGTCAGGCCTATTGAGGCCTCCGCTATTGCCTCTACGGAGGCCCGATGTTCCTGGCCGTTCTCGCCGGGTGCTGTTGCCCCGGCGTCGGGAGAGTCCTCTCAGCGGCTGGGCCACCTGGGACGGCCGCTTCCTTACCGGAGACCGCGGCTTCCGAAGCCGACAAGGCCGCGCCGGTTTGGAGCTCCCAGGCTCCCGATGTTGAAGTCGGCGCCACCCGCTCCGCTCCGCAGACCTGCAGCCCGGAGGTGATGAACTCGGCGGTCACAGCTCACCGGAGCTCCAGCGCGGCGACCCAGGCAAGGCATCGCCCGCTCCACTCCGCGATAGCGCTTCAGCGCTGTGCCGCCACCGAAGCCGAGGTGCTGGGCGGTTCCCGCCAGGAAACGGCGCTCCACGCCCGCTTGTAGGCCACGAGGACGGGTCGACGGGGCAGCCCGGAGAAAAAGCTGCCTCACCGACCAGGTAGGGACCTAGGAATATAGTTACCCCCTTCCCCCCACATTAAAAAGTCTATTTCTCCCACAAACAAAACACAGGACTCACTAGAACTACAAAAAAAAAGTGAATTAAACGGACGGCTGCTGGTTAGCAGCCGTTCCCCAAGATGGCTCCTCCTCGTGACAAATGTTGTCTAATCTGCCAATTGTATTTTACAGGGTGAGCCAGGAGATGGTGGTTCCAAGGTAAGTAAGCAGGTTTAAGCTATCATATTTATCTTTATTATTTGAAATACTATAATTTCCCTCTGAGATTGAAACTCATTCAGAATTTAAAATAAACAGTCAGACTATACAAAAAAGATACAAAAAATATTTGATATCACAAAAATCATAGCAGGCCATTTGTGGCCATTTGCCCGTTTATGCCCATTTTAAAGATTTGAAACTTAATGTACAGGCTATATATTTTCCAGTTAAGCTTTTTTTATCTCCATGTCTGTGCGGTAACAACCAGACTTAACATCTTATTTGAAACACTATATTGTCACGAAGTGGCATCTATGCACACCTTTGCCCAACCTTGATCAGTCTGTAAAAAGCCTTGATCCCTAAACCTGGCCTTATGTGAGGTGCTAAATTACCCAGACTGCTGGCAATGTGATAAGTTCCTCTACCTCAAAAAGTAAAGCCAAAAGCTATAAATGGAATGTGGAACAAATTATTTTAAAGCAAATTTTAGAGAGGTTCTACCTTCAAAGAGAGATTATTGAATTAGAGCAATTTACCATAAAATGTAAAACTGTCCATTTTTACAAAATGCTATTCCAGCATTTTGTGTCAATCTTTAGTATAAACCAGCATCTGCAGTTCCTTCCTACACATGGAACTTATTGATATGTGTCATGGGAGCGTTAATGTACTAGAATGATTGCTTTAGAAATATTTACTTCATCCCTTGCTTTTATTAAGTTGCTTAAGTTATATTAAATTGAATGTCCTTAGATTATACAGTACTCCACGACTTCCAGTCTGAAAACAAAATATCAATTGTAAATGGAAGTTAAATGTACCATTCATCCCAATAAGAATGAAATGTATGATTATTCAACAGGGCCTCCGTGGCAAACCGGGTCCTAAAGGTGACAAGGGCTATACGGGAAGTCCTGTAAGTATCACATGTTATTCTATCTTCCTGACGGTTAGTGGGAAATCCCAGTCTTCTGATAATACCATAAGCATAACTGAAGATAATAGAAACTGGGTTGAGACCTGCAGGATATAACCTGTCCCTAGTGAATCTAGAGAGCTGCTATGTGACTTGAGAGAACTTCGGTTGAAACAAGCTAGTTACATAAATATATTTGTTATTGTGAATATTTCTATTCAGGGAATTGCTGGTTTGCCTGGACCGATCGGACTTGATGGAGTTGCTGGGCTCCATGGATATAAAGGAGAAAAGGTAAGGGTATTAGAGGGCCCCAGCATATTTCTGGTTTGGACACTTCATGGAGCACAGCTCATTGTTGTTCAGAAGTCATCATTATTGATAGACATCATTCCATTAGGAAAGAACATAGGAATTAGTGTTTTTTGACCCTTGAATTTATTCCACCGTAAAATTAGATCAGAGCTGACCTAAACAATAACTCCATCTATCTAGCAATGTCCGGGAATTGAATGGAGCTGGCAAAGTACATTTTGCTTAAAAATCTACACAACTCATCAGTTAATGAGGCCCAAGACGACATGAGCAACTGAATGGATCTTGCATGTAGCAAAGACTTCTTAAGTTAAGAAGACTAACTTTGATAATTATTTCCTTTTAGGGAGTTGATGGGATTGGCATCCCAGGAATACCAGGACAAAAGGGGATCCAGGGTGAGAAGGTAAAACAAATGATTTCACGATCAGAACCATATCTACCAATGATGGGTGTTTAAAGCAATGGATGAACTGCTTGCATTTTTAAGTACTTGGAGATTCATCCAATGAAATGGGAACTTTGATTTAAGGATTAATGGGAAATCTTTTAGTTTGAAATGGATTGGAGATTTGTTTTTAGAAACATAGAAACATAGAAAATAGGTGCAAGAGTAGGCTATCCGGCCCTTCTAGCCAGCACCACCATTCAATATGATCATGGCTGATCATCCAAAATCAGTACCCCGTTCCGGCCTTTTCCCCATATCCCTTGATTCCCTTAGCCCTAAGAGCTAAATCTAACTCTCTCTTGAAAACTTTTCATTTTCATCCTTTCCATTTGCATATTTTCTGACATTTTTCTATACCCTGAAGCGCAGATTGTTTAGGTCATTGGGTGACCTAAAACAAGGGAACATTAGGTGGAAGTTGCTGAGAGACCTGTCAGATTGTTGCAATGTTCACGTTGGCACCCCCCCCCCCCCCCCATACTCTGGAGACGTAAGGACTTTGCTGGCAGTCAGATGGCGCCACTTCTAACCTCCTTCCCTGTCCCTGGAGTTATAGCAACACAACTAGCTTGGTCCATTCATTTTAATGGTGTTATCAGTCTCCATTATTTAATAGTGAAGGGTTCTGTTTTTTAAAATTTAATTTCCTATATATTTATATTTTATTTATATAATAGTTTAATAATATTAAATGATATATTGGTATATGTTTTAGTATGTTATTGTCATGTGTATTTAAGTACAGTAAAAAGCTATGATTTACATGCCTTCCAAACAGATCTGATAATACCATACATCACTACAATCAAGCTAAACAAGTACCATAGGGAGAGCAAAGAGGAATATAGTTCTCAGCATTATACTGCATCGGTTCCACAGACAAAGTCCAATGTCCGTAATGGGGTGAGGGTGAATCGAATAGTACTCTAGCTTATGGAAGGACCATTCAGAAGCCTGATAGCAGAGGGGAAGAAGATGCTCTTAAATCTGGTGGGGCTTTCAATCTTCTGTACCTTTTGCCCAATGGGAGCAAGGATAAGAATGATTGACCAAGGTGATACAAGTCTTTGATTATGTTGGCTGCTTTTTTGAGGTAGTGCGAAGTATAGATGGGGTCAATGGTGGAGAGTCTGGTCTGTGCGATGGACTGGGCTACATCTACAACTCTCTGCAATTTCTTGTGATCTTGGGCAGAGCTGTTCCCAAACTAAGCTGTGATATAACATGTCTCCGGTCTGAAGAAGGGTTTCGGCCCGAAACGTTACCTATTTCCTTCCCTCCATAGATGCTGCTGCACCCGCTGAGTTTCTCCAGCATTTTTGTGTACCTGTGATATAACGTGACTGGATGCTTTCTATGGTATATCTGTATAAGAATAAAGAGAGTTTCATTTTCATATGTGCCAAAACAGAACATTCATACTTAGAGTTATAGGAGACATGCACATTCCTTCAGTCTCCTAAGGAAGTAAAGGCAGTGCCTACTTGGCCATCGCATCAATGTGGTTGGATCACAACAGATCATTGGTAATATTAATGCCAAGGGACTTGAAGCTCTCAACCAATTCTAAAAAGAAAGAACACCACTCTGAAACAGCGATAACATTTATCAAATAAGCTTTAAAATGACTCATCAAATATATTAGGAGCGGAGGAAGTAATTAATATTTCAGTTCATCAGTGATGATCACACGGGTCATCACATATATATCCCTAAAAATTCATCGAATTTCAAGGTAGGCTTTTCATTAAAATGACAGCTGCCTCTTTCACTATTCTTCCTATAATTTGGTGGAATGAATATTCTGCAGGTTGAACAGAGAGGTTAACGGATATATAGCTTAGAACCGGATGATTAATAGCCACAATATGCGGAACCTGCACAATTATAATTACAAAACATTTTTTTTGGCTTTTCTACTATCTTTTCTTGTTAAATAGCTAATGACAATTTTGTCATCTTTAGGCATCTACTGGACCACAGGGGAGCCCAGGGCACAAGGCAAGTCATTTATACATCCCTTTGAAGGTGCAGAGAAGGAGAGATCTTCCTGTTGTGCTGCCCTAAATTCATTCATCAAACACGATCATAAAAAAACAGATTAGCTAATCGTTAGCGCTTCACAACTTTGTACGATCTTGCTGTTACACAATTGCAGTTGCAATTCCTGCATTACAACTGTGGCTAAACTTAAAAATAGTATCAAACTGGCTGCAAAGTGCTGTGATGGCCTGAGAAGCTACAAGGTGTTACGTAACTGCAAGTCAATTCCTGCAATCAAGTGTTCCTTCTTGAACACCTTCTGTTAAGATGTCTGAATATTATTTTTTCTGGGATTGGGGGGCCGTGCGACTATATCTGAGAAATGCTATGAGAATGCAGGGTGACTTGGACAGGTTGGGTGAATGGGCAGATGCATGGCAGATGCAGTTTAATGTGGATAAATGTGAGGTTATCCACTTGGGTGACAAAAACAGGAAGGCAGATTACTATCTAAATGGTGTCAAGTTGGGAAAAGGGGAAGTACAACGGGATCTGGGGGTCCTTGTTCATCAGTCAATGAAAGTAAGCAGGCAGGTACAGCAGGCAGTGAAGAAAGCGAATGGTATGTTGGCCTTTATAACAAGAGGAGTTGAGTATAGGAGCAAAGAGGTCCTTCTACAGTTGTATAGGGCCCTAGTGAGACCACACCTGGACTATTGTGTGCAGTTTTGGTCCCTTAATTTGAGGAAGGACATTCTTGCTATTGAGGGAGTGCAGCGTAGGTTCACAAGGTTAATTCCCGGGATGACGGGACTGTCATATGCTGAGAGAATGGAGCGGCTGTGCTTGTATACTCTGGAGTTTAGAAGGATGAGAGGGCATCTTATTGAAACATATAAGATTATTAAGATTTGGACACGCTGGAGGCAGGAAAAATGTTCCCGATGTTGGGGGAGTCCAGAACCAGGGGCCACAGTTTAAGAATAAGGGGTAAGCCATTTAGAACGGAGAAGAGGAAACACTTTTTCTCACAGAGAGTTGTGAGTCTGTGGAATTCTTTGCCTCAGAGGGCGGTGGAGGACGGTTCTCTGGATACTTTCAAACCCCAGTTTAGACATGGCATGATTAGAAACACAGTTAAGTCTGTCTATATTCCAAAATCTCAAATCTTAACGAGTTTATTGAAGTATTATTTTGTCAATTCATTCACTTCAGGGCAATCAAGGGGACAAAGGGAAAGAGGGAGAGGTTGGCCAAAAGGTGAGAGTTGTGTAAGTTACACTTGGTTTTGCTGTTGACTTTATGCTATGCATAAAGATTGGTGTCCCTTGTTGGAAAACTCATTCTTAATCCACTTTGATTTAGCTGCACGAAGGCAATGTCAATCATTTATCTTTATTCTTATGTAAGATGTTAAAAAAATACATATTTGCTCCTTATTTTAATTGACTTTGATGAATTTCACCATATTTCTTGCTTCGTTCTCTCAGCATTTATTTTATTGTTTTTTGAATTCATTTACACTGTCCATCTGCCCTCCTCTATCTGTCGTTTTTTTCTAATTGCATTATCCTTTGCATTGAAATGTTATTACTTATCTTGTATATTTATCTTTTAACTCTCATCAATACATCATCACCTTCAACTGAAATTGCATATCGTCAACCCCACTGCCACAACTCCCTGTAAATTTCAATTCATCAAAGGTTTTTCAGCAGGTTATGTATTTTATTAAATAATTGAAGATTGAAAGTATTTTGTATTTTTATTGATGTGTTTTGTACCAGAAAAATAAATGTCACTGGAAAGTCAGGATTAAATTCTCTGCTGGGTGCTACCAGTCCGTGAAATGGGGGTCATATTTCTCTACTCTGGATTAAGTCTAATTTAAACAGTACACCATTATTTTTTTTGTGTGAATAATTTCCGGACCTATAACTGCACAATACTACATTGCAAAATCAATTATATGGGATGTTTAGTTGCGTTATTGAGTTTACCAATGGAGTAAACAGATTTCTGACACTTGAGGAGGTGTTTGGTTTAGCTTGGAATCATTCTCTTTTTCAATAATGCAGGGAAAACGAGGACCTAAAGGAGATGGAGGAGAAAAGGTAAGATCTGGACCACAGTGGATAAAATTGATTCAAACGTTGTATGGTGTGAACACAATGTAAAATAAGTGTGAAAGAGCCAAGAAGCTGGATATTTAGAATGATACTGGATGGAAAACTTTGCACTAATTCACAACATTTTTTATTCCTATCCACAGGGAGCCAAAGGTGAAATTGGGGAATTGGGCCCACAAGGATTTGCAGTAAGCATATATTTTTAATTCATTTTGAGTTTTGACATATTACTAATTATTTTCTGGGATGTAGTTTGGGGGTTCTGGTAGATGTTGACAGCAATAGGTATTGTATGATCTCTGTAATTACCCTGCGGGAAGCAAACTGAGAGATGTAAAGGGGCTGTCCCACTGCGGCGGCCTAATCTGCGAGTTAGAAGAGTTTGCCCTCGACGCAAACTCACAGCATGGTAGACACGTGGTCCTAGGAGGTCCTATGAGGTCACTGGAACGAGGGAAGTTCATGCTCGAGGGAAGTTCCCGCATACTCGCGGCCTCAGCTAGGTCGGCATGGTTCTTTTGAACTTGTAGTGCAGTGGAGTGGGTTCGCTATGTAGTTACAGGCAGTCGAGGGAAGCCGTAGGCAATCTCCTTCGCTAACCAGGCATTTTAATTGGCTCATTGGAGTTTTCAAGACCAAGGAAAACCGACTGGTAGGTTAAATGCCCGCTAAACTTTATTAAACGTTGTCTGGCTTCTTAAAAGTGCCCCCACCCCCTTCTCTCTCCTTCTCTCTCCTTCTCTCCCCCTCTCTCCCCTTCTCTCCCCCCCCTGCGCTCTCTAAAGGACTTGCCATACACTGTGCAGCCGTGTATTACCTTCCTCACACCATCGCGGGTGTGAATTTCAGACGGCTTTCCCTGCCCCCCTCCTTTGCGATGTGTTTGTGTGTGTGTGTGTGCGCGGTCGATCGATCCAGCTCGCGGTTTCATCACTGACGGTCGATCCAGCTCAAGGTTTTCCAGGCGAGTGCCCTCGAGCTTGAAGGTCGAAGACACTCTTCTGAACTCGCGGATTAGGTCGCCGCTTAGGGACAGCCCCTTAACAGAGATGAGAAGCAGCAAAATGTATTGAATCTATGGTTATGAAGAGGAGTGAAATTGTAATCTTGCCCCCACAGGCAAAATAATACGTGTATTTCATGTTGTTTGGAGGTGGTAGGTATTTAAGCGAGGCTTCTGCCTCAGGTTACTGGAACTCCAATTCAGTTTGTCAGGGTGTTGATTAATAATGGACAGAAATGTAGGATCAAGATCAAAGTTGAAATAAACTTTCTCAATGAGAGAAAGAAAGATCAGATCTCATGGCTGCACTGACAAATTGTCAACTGAAATGGTAGGACCCTGCGGTTCTTGTTATTGCATCCGAATATAGCCTGGTAGTTGCTGGTTTGGATATTGGATACTTTATTTAGGAAAGTTCTTAAAGTTTTACAATTTTTAAAATATTTTCCTAATTTGTCTTTTTGACAGGGACTTCCAGGCCCCATAGGTTTTGAAGGAAATAAAGTAAGTGATCTGCTCAAGCTTACTCTTGGATTATAATGATCTTAATTACTCCACTTAACTGATCACCTTCCTTTTGTCCCATTTGCTTAACTAACAGGGCGACAGAGGTTTTCCCGGAGACCCAGCCAAAGGGGTATGTTTTCCTTGACATTTTGCTCAACTTTGAATCTCTTCCCTTTTCCTTTAATACATACTTCTCCGAAAAAATAAAATGTGTTTAATATGTCTACTTACCTTGAGGAAAATGAAAAGTTTCCTGAGGTCATAAGGAATAGGAGTAGAATTAGGCCATTCGGCCCATCAAGTCTACTCCACCATTCAATCATGGCCCCATTCTCCTGCCTTCTCCCCATTACCTCTGACACCTGTACTAATCAAAAATCTATCTATTTCTGCCTTAAATATATCCACTGACTTGGCCTTCCCAGCCTTCTGTGGCAACAAATTTCACAGATTCACCACCCTCTGACTAAAGAAATTTCTCCTCATCTCCTTCCTAAAATACTGTCCTTTAATTCTGAGGCTATGACCTCTAGTTCTAGACTCTCCCACTAATGGAAACATCCTTTCCACATCCACTCTATCCAAGCTTTTCACGATTCTGTATGTTTCAATGAGGTCCCCCCTCCTTCTTCTAAACTCTAGCGGGTACAGGCCGAGAGCCGACAAACGCTCATCATAGGTTAACCTACTCATTCCTGGGATTAGTTCCCTGAAACATTAATTTAATCACAGTTCCTTTTAGCCGTCTATCCCAATCTACTTGTTTTATGCTAAGTCTGTGTCAGCTGCCTCGTTTACATATAATTTAATTCTCCATGCTTCTCATTGTTTCAAAAAGCACTTTGAATATTTCAAATCTGTATACATTACAGAAAAAAATGATACATTTAATCAAGAATGAAAAATTTATGTATTTTAATTATTTCAATTCTTTGTTTTATGCTACTTAGATAGTGGGTCCCACTGGGTTTAAAGGAGCCCGCGTAAGTGATGTTCAGTTCTTTACACTGAGTTTCGATATTTGCCAATTGCTTTATGAATATAAAAATGTTGCAAAAAAAACCCCACTTTTGTTATAGGTTGCTTGGATTCACGTAGCAAATCTGAGTGATTGACATGTGACAAATAAGATTACCATTGGTTTCCATATTCTTCGAAATTTGATAATATGACATCCACCCAGTCAAAAATTGTTAATAATTTAACATGGTAAAATAAAATAAGGTAATTAATTGCCTGCTCTTTCAAAGAGAAATTCAGTGAGTTCAGCTATCATGCTCTTTCTCTATATCTCTGCACTTTTCTGATCATGATTAAATCAAACACTAAAAAATTAGATTCAGACATTTGATCAGATGGTGATAAAGGTTTGTACTCTCTTTCTGGTAGGGAGATATTGGACCACCTGGACCTGTGGGACCCAAAGGTGATCAAGGAATCCAAGGGATCAAAGGTGAAAAGGTATTGGTATTATTTGCCCAATGACCCAATGAACTTTTCACTTTGATACACCAGTCTTAAAATAAAGATCTGGTCGACAATTGGTGGCAAATCAATACTATATTTAATATTGCAAGCTCAGCAGGACAGCACACGATGCAACATTTGTACTTGACTAAGATGTGGATGAATGATGGGCCTCATTTACTTAGAGATACACAGATGCCTGATGGCTGATCTTTGAAGAAGAATCAGTCTGAAAAAGGGTCCCCACCCAATACGTCACCTATCCATGTTCTCCAGGGATGCTGCCTGACCTGCTGAGTTACTCCAGCACTTTGTGTCTTCTTTTGGCTGATCTTCACTTTGCTCCTTCGATGGAATGAATGATTTAATTCATAGTCAAGCCTGTTATCCTTCAGATTCATTGCTCCTCTTTACCATTTTATCATCTTATTTAAATTGTAGCCTTGTTAACAAGAAGGTGACAGACAAGGGAACTCTATTTGCAAAGTTGATATTCAAATTGGTGCCGTGGGGATGTTGGCCATTTCAACAAGACTACACAGGTCCTTAAAGATTGGAGGTAAAAGTCCTAATTGGAGGTAAAGGTTGGAGGTAAAGGTCCTACACAGGTCCTTAAAGATTGGAGGTAAAAGATTCAGGGTCACTGCTGGCTTGACAACTCATCCCACTTCTGGAATTGCTTTCCCATCTTATACTCACCAAGGGTCAAGCCCACCTTGCTACAGGCTCAATGCGAGCCCTGTCCGCACAAGATTGTGAGCTGCAGTGGATTGCTTGGTAAGTGCCTGCAATTGGAGAAATCGGCATCTAAATATTTTGTCAACTTCAGTAACTTAAAACATTATATTTCGTTGCAACTCAGTGGAGAATATGAATTTTAGGATTATTGTCAGGGGCGATTAGATTGATAACTAATACTCATTTCAAAGTGTAAGGGGTTGTCTTCTATGTGAGCAAGTTGGGAATTCCTTTCTCTGACGCACATCAAAGTCAATTGTGGTCTCCCCGCCCATACTTCCAAAGACGCATCTCCTATTAGTGGGTCTCATCCATCAGTGAGAATTAAATCCTCTCCAGTCCAGTCTTCAACACCCAGCATCCATTCCCATTTAAAATTACTATACTTCACAGTACTTTCCAAAATCCTTTTACATCCCCAGCAAAACCCTGAGGTTTTTTTTTTAAACTATGATATATTTTCCTTTATAGGGAAGTCCTGGATATGGTATCCCAGGCCAATCTGGTCCCAAAGGAGAACCAGGTGAAAGGGTGAGTAACCAAAGCTTCCTACTAGGGAGACAGTTTATCTTTGACTATAATGGGACACACGCTATGGTATATGTTTTCTAACCTGTCAGATGATTGTCATTTTCAATAGTTTGCACTGAGAGGATAGCAATTAATAACCAATTAAATGTACTTGATACATGGCAGGGGGATGGATCTACCCACATCTGGATGCCACCCACATCTGATTTTGAATAAAAGCATTGCCTTCAAAGTCTGACATGGGAAGTGAGAATGGTCTCTCTCAACATAACCTACAATAAATGTTGCCCTTTCTAACACAAGTTTACCAAACACAAGTTGGAGCGCATTTGGAGTATTGTTTGCAATGCTGGTTGTCACACTCTATCGAAGGATGTATCGTGCAGGAAACAAGTGCAAAGGAGACTGACTCGATTATATTTACGTGTAATATTATCTGATCTAATGGTAAGCATTGGGCAGGTGCTATAGACCTGCACGGGAAGGTAGACGCTCCCGCCCCCACGAGTCTCGGGCAGGTAGGGCTCGTCAGCCTGGGAAGGCAGTCCATCTAGGAGAGGGAAAACTCTAATTTAAAACCTCCATTGCCTTGTGGCCATATCCATTCATGGAAAAGGCTCCAGGAGTAAACCTCAAGAAAATCCGGAATCAGAGCCCCTAAGGCAGTTCGTCGTTGTCTACAACCTCACTCTGGCAGCTCCTACGACGGCGCTGGTGCCAAACTGTAACGGCCCTGCTGTTCCTTTAGATCGATCAGCGACGTGGAGAGGGGGGACGTGCTGCATGGGCAACAGCCTGTCCTCCATATGACATCACCCAGGCTTGCATCCGACCAGGATGCATCACCCATGGTCAGTCATGACCGAGGGGGGCCTACTAATGGAAAGCATGCAAAACAAAGCTTTTCACTGTATCTCGGTACACCTGACAATGTTAAACGCAAGCCAAACTGCCAGAGAAGGTGGTGGAGTCTGATACAGTCACTACACGTTTAAGAGACATTTAGATAGTCAGTTAAATAGGCACGGTGGAGGAGGACATGGACTTAAAATGGGCAAAGGGGATTAGAGTCATAGAATCATACTGCATGGAAACAGTGCCTTAGGCTCAGCTTGTCAATGCCAACCAAGATTTAAGCTGGTTTAGATGGGCAGAAAATCAGTATGATGTGCTGTACCGAACAACCCGTTTCTGTGCTTTGTAGCTCAAGTGATCTTTGTTTATTTGTTACTATCTTCTATCTAAATTAATACTGATACCTATTCTGTATTGTCAGATTCACTTAGTTGCTAGTTGCTTGGCTTGGAAAAATTAACTTTCCAACACCGGAAAGTTGTTGCTAAGTTCGAAGTTCGAGGTTGAAATTTTTATTGCATATCTAACAACACCATATCTGACCTGCAAAGACTTGATAACAACAATGGCACAGGAGATTTAATTTGGTCTAAGTAAAATGTCTGCTGATTGACGTTTGAGTGGGAAGTTACTTATGCCACCAAACAACTGCAACTAAATGCAGGAATATGCAAAACACTATATAATATCTCCCACTAATGATTTAAAGCAAATTGAGAAATTATATCATCGTATTTATGACAAATGACATTAAAATATAATCAGCATTAGGACTGGACATGTTAGTAATTTCCAGATCCATTATCCCACTCAGTTCTAAGGAGCTATACTGTGTATTAACAAAGCAACAGCTGGTGCTGACAGTTCCTCTTGTTCACTCAGTTTAACAGTCGTTAAGGACTCTCCTCTTTCTGACTCCACAAAATGCAAACATCCAGAGACTGTTACGCCTTCACCAAGAGACCTTCAGGAACCTCCAATTGTACAAATTAATTTCTCTCAGAAAGCATTAATGGTGCCATTTTAACACATCATAATCATACTTTATTAGCCAAGTATGTTTTGCAACATACGAGGAATTTGATTTGCCATACTGTCATACCAATAAAAAGCAACAAAACACACAAAATACATTTTAACATAAACATCCACCACAGCGACTCCGCCACATTCCTCACTGTCATGGAAGGCGAAAAAAAAGTTAAATCACTTCCCTTCTTTGTTCTCCCGCGGTCAGGGGCCTCGAGCCTTCCGTTGACAGGATGATCTTGGCTCCCGTAGCCGGCGGTCGGACCCTCCGCATTGGGATGATCAAGCTCCCGCATCGGGGGGGATCTCAGCTCCCCCACGCCGGGCGATCGGACCCCGGGTTGGGGCTGGTCGAACCTTCTGCGGCTTGGAGCTTCCCGACATCAGTCTCTACCCGAGACTGCGAGCTCCTCGATGGTGAAATCCACGTCGAGCGTCGATCCCAGGCAAGCGGTCGCAGGCTCTGATGGTAAGTCCACGGCCCCGCGGTGGGGCTCAAAGTCAATCCCGAGCAAGGACGCCAGCTCCATGATGTTAGGCCGCAGAGCCACCGGAGATACGATTAAAGAGATTAAACCCCATCCCCACCCCCCACATAAAACAAACCAGAGAACATTAACACAAACTTTTTAAAACACACTAAAAATAACAAAACAGATGAAAAGACCGACAGACCATTGGCAAGGCTGCCATCGCTGACTGCGCCACCAGGTGGTATTGGTCTAAGACTTATTGGTCTAAGCTAGATCCTGTTCCTTTGATGGAACAGGTTGCAATATCTGCATCTTACCAACTTAAACTCTGCCTCAGCTCAATTCATGTTGAGATCCACATTGGCCCTTTGTAACCTCTAGCCCAAGCAATTCCAACATGCTCCTGCACAATCTGCGTTTGTTAACGTTCCTGTGGACCATCTTGAGATGTTATATTGATGATATTGTAATAAGAGAAATAGTCATTTATAGTTTCACAATAAACATATGTTTATTATTTTGTTACTGTTGGGCACTTAATGTAATCTGATGTATGCAGATGACCTGGTCCTGCTCTGTCCATATAGTGCTGGGCTGCAGCAGATGCTGAAGGTGTGCTCTCAGTATGGCCTTGATTATGACATTAAGTATAACGCTAAGAAAAGCCGCATAATGGTAATTAGAAGCGCTGAGGACAGGGAATCAACTTTTCCGACCTTTTATTTGTCAGACAGTCCTCTTGCTGTGTGTGAGGAAATTAAATACTTAGGTCATGTCATATCTGATGACTGGAAGGATGACAAAGACCTCTACCGACAGCGCTGTAAAATTTATCTTCAAGCCAACATGCTTATAAGAAAGTTTTATATGTGCTCTGATTCTGTGAAGTGTTCCCTGTTCAGAACCTACATCACACCGTTATATACTGCTCAATTGTGGTCTAATTATAAGAAAAAGAGTATGCAGAGGCTTAAGGTTGCATACAATGATGCAATGAGGTTGCTACTTCGTGTCCCTAGGTGGCATAGTGCCAGTCAATTGTTTGTGTCCACTAGAGTGCCAACCTGTGAGGCACTCTTAAGACAGCTGATGTTTAGTTTTATGTGTCGCCTGGACAAATCAGAGAACCACATAATTGAAGCCCTAGTCAGCCCTCTGAAAAGCTGCTATAGATTCACTTCTAGGCTAAGACGGCATTGGTGCAATAGCTTATATATATTTTAGGCTAATATGCAATTTTTTAATGTATCTTTGTAAATTCTTTGTACTGTTTGATGTGTTATATGGACCTGTGTCTGAAATAAAGCTTTAATAATACTGTAGCTTAATATGTCACATGTTTGCAGGGGAAATTGCAGAACAGTTTAATGGGCATTGATAATAATGTGTCCTCATGAATTGTTCACTTCTGTTATTTCAACAGGGCAATGTTGGCTTATCGGGTAGACCGGGTGAAAAGGTGAGCTCAAATTTTGCTGTTCACACTCAATGATACTCTACTTTCCACTTTGCCGACAATATTTGGTTAACAGCAAATAGCAAATAAAAGCACCGATTATATTCCTATTTCAACAGGGTGAAGTTGGCCAGGAAGGCAAGCAGGGGACTCTCGGTGCTCCTGGAAACCCAGGACTTATTGGATTAAGAGGTAAAGATGTAAGTAAAAGCTAGCGGCCATGTATGAGCTATTATAATAGACTGTGTTTGTATGGGATAGATCTTTAAACAGGGCTAAAACAAATTACTGTAAATTGCTGGTCAGACAAAACCTGTGGAAAGAGAAACAGGATTAATATTTTAGGTCAAAGATCCTTTATCAACACTGGGAAAGTCAGAAAACAAGTTAGTTTTAAGTTGAATGAGAGTGGACAAAGAGAATGTTTCTGTTAGGGTGAAGCCAAAGTAACAGTGGTGATCAATTGTATTGGTCATCTACACAATTCATGATGCAGGAATTCACTTGCACTTCCTCTGATCGAGTAGGCTGCATTCAGTAAAACACAAAGTGCGGGAGGAACTCAGCAGGTTAGGCAGCATCTCTGGGGGAAATGGACAATATTCACCTAGTGAATTCCTCCTTATGATCCAAATACAGATTAGAAGACCACTTTACAGAGTATGTAGTCCACAGGGATGACACAGAGCTCGATGTTGCTGAATACCTTAATTCTTCATCCCGCTCCCATTTTGATCTTTCTGTCTGTGACCACTGGCACTGATATAGTGAGGCCTGTTGCAAATTTGAGGAACAGCACCTCATCATTCACGCGGGCATGTTGCAGCACGTTTGAGACTCAATGTCGATTTCTATCACTTGTATGTAGCGATGGTGGATGAGAATCAGCTCCCTTTCACTTGTCAGTGCTTTGGTTGCAAATTTGGAAAGGTTTTTGTGGCATGTGCTTCCATCTCTTTCACACCCCCTCAATTATTTGTCACCCCTTCCCAGAGATGTGGATATGTTTTCTTACTCTTAACCCAACCTCATTCAGTTATTCTGTACGTGCACTTTTTTTTTGCACTACTTCAGATTGCATGTCAGTCTTTGCACAATTCTGCTGTTTAACATTCATCAATGTATTTATTGTTATATTTAATACTGAACAATATTTATTACAGTTTACTCTATGAGCTTCATGCAATCATGGAGTTTCATTGTACCCTGGTGTATATGACATTAATCTAATCTGATCCTAAACCTGAATAATAATCTCCACATACTGTAAGAAATAGTAATATAAACAAGCTAATGTCTAAACCCCTAATCTTAATTCCTAAAACTAATTCCATCAAATTCAATGCTTTACTTTGTTTAGTTCCTACATAGATTTAAGCAATATTAATTTTTAGATGGAAGATTACCAAATATAATCCTCACAAGGAATCAGTTGTTCGCAATAATGTAACAAAGGCCACAGCCCTCTGCACTTATGTTAACAGCTTGATAAAGCTATTTAATTATTTTCACTCCTTAGATGTTTCCTCAAAGACCTGCAATATTTTTTCCATTAAAGCACTTAAGAAAGTTTGCATTTGAAAATTAGTATTGAATCCGCTTTCTCTACCCTTTCAATCACTGCACTAAATTAAGAATGATTGTCTACAATTGAAAGTTGGTGTATCTAATCAAATCATTGATCATGCTTTGTCAATATAAATGTGAGGTTATCCATTTTGGTGGCAAAAACAGGAAAGCAGACTATTATCTAAATGGTGGCCGACTAGGAAAAGGGGAGATGCAGCGAGACCTGGGTGTCATGGTACACCAGTCATTGAAAGTGGGCATGCAGGTGCAGCAGGCAGTGAAGAAAGCGAATGGTATGTTAGCTTTCATAGCAAAAGGATTTGAGTATAGGAGCAGGGAGGTTCTACTGCAGTTGTACAGGGTCTTGGTGAGACCACACCTGGAGTATTGTGTACAGTTTTGGTCTCCAAATCTGAGGAAGGACATTATTGCCATAGAGGGAGTGCAGAGAAGGTTCACCAGACTGATGCCTGGGATGTCAGGACTGTCTTATGAAGAAAGACTGGATAGACTTGGTTTATACTCTCTAGAATTTAGGAGATTGAGAGGGGATCTTATAGAAACTTACAAAATTCTTAAGGGGTTGGATAGGCTAGATGCAGGAAGATTGCTCCCGATGTTGGGGAAGTCCAGGACAAGGGGTCACAGCTTAAGGATAAGGGGGAAATCCTTTAAAACCGAGATGAGAAGAACTTTTTTCACACAGAGAGTGGTGAATCTCTGGAACTCCCTGCCACAGAGGGTAGTCGAGGCCAGTTCATTGGCTATATTTAAGAGGGAGTTAGATGTGGCCCTTGTGGCTAAGGGGATCAGAGGGTATGGAGAGAAGGCAGGTACGGGATACTGAGTTGGATGATCAGCCATGATCATATTGAATGGCGGTGCAGGCTCGAAGGGCCGAATGGCCTACTCCTGCACCTAATTTCTATGTTTCTATGTTTCTATGTTTCTATGACACATCTTTTAACTTTATCTATCACCATTCAGCCCATGAACCAAGTATTTTTCATGTGGCACTGTTATCCTTTCCACCTTGTATCCAATATTGCAAGAGGACCAGTCTATATTACTTATGCATTGATAGTTCATCCTTTCCAACCAATTCTCCAATGTCTTCATTACAAGAATGTTCCGAATTCATCAGAGCTCTTGATTCTCAGCAATGCAGAGACATTTTGACTGAAGAAGAATCTCACATACTCCTAATGTTGCATCCATCTCACCTTCCATGGTCCTCCAAAAATACTTGTGGTCAGAGGATTGCTTTTTAAAATTTCTTACTTTTTCCGTTACATGTTACAAGGCATGTTTTTTCCCTCACGAGTTTATAAATCACAGAGACTTAAAATGGGGACGTATGGAACCTCAGGTGGATTAAAAATAATTCCCACATTGCAGCAGTAGAGAGCCAGCCTGGAGTTTCATGCTCACGTTTCCCAAGTGTAACTTGAACCTACAAACATCTAATTCAGACGTGCGAGTACCATACCTGAGATAACATTTATCGATCAGATTACTGAGGAGGAGAAGGAGAAGGATAAGGCGAAAGAGAGTAAGGGCAGGTGGATTGGTAGATATTAAGCACAGACAGCAGGCTTTGGGCACGCTAGGAAATGCAGAGGCCACATTGCTCTTCGTTGCAATTAATGGGAGTTGCCGTCTAGCACCAATGCATTGAGTAGCTCAAAAGAATATATTTAATAGATCTGTTTTCCTGCATGCAGTATAGCCTGCTGTTTCTTTATCTTCATTAAGCTTGCTTTGTTGCGCCATCAAGTGTTATTTTCAATTTAAGAGTGAACATGGTCTTCTAATGGGCTTGGAATTAAGCCTCCTGACTGCCTCGTAGAACAAAGACCATGCATAATGAAAGGAAATGAAAATTTGGAACAACCTGTGACAAATGCTTTTGAAACAGACATGATGATTCCGCAGTGTTACCACAGCCAGAAAGTACAGCTTAATTTTCTTGTCTTGTTTTTAACAGGGTAAGGAAGGGCAAAAAGGTGAAGCGGGCAAGGTACAGTCAATCAGCTTATGTGTTTTCCATTTCACTTCCAAGAATAATGCCATACATTACCATATTGCTAATGATTTGATCCCATTGCAATATAATTGTTAACTCATGGACGTATTTTCTAATTAGGGTGAAGTGGGTCCTCCTGGTAACACGGGGGAGCGAGGAGTACGGGTGAGAATTAAATCACTTTTGATTTGCTGTTTTAATTGCTCTTTGTGCGAGCTGATTAAGTTCCTTTTGACTGAAGCAGTCCGTGGAATGCTAATATCACCCTCTAATTGCGAGAGAATTTAATGTTAAACAACTCTGCACGGATGAAAATACAATAGACTGGAAAATTATATTTAATACAGACTCAGATATCCTCTGAAGTAATTTCCTAAGACATAAGAAAACTGAAATATGAACTATAAGAATAGGAAGATGCTCACTCCAATAAACCAGTTCTGCTCATCAGTACGATGACGGGATTAGGAGGCAGAGATCAGCCATGATTGAATGGCGAAGTGGACTCAATTGGCCGAATGGCCTAATTCTACTACTATAACGTGAACTTGTGAAGATTATGGATATTCTGCATGTTACCTGCTCCTCCCAGTTGCTTTGATTTCATAATCTTTGATATTAAGGATGGATCAGGTCTAATTTTTTTTTTTGTTTAAGCTGTAATGGATGAACAGGCCTGACGAATGCAGGCAGTTATTCTTCATGACTCTTAGAGGAATGACTCATATTTTAATATTGCGCACAGACAAGCATATATTTAATATGTACTTGTCTTGTGAAGTAATGGTAAACAAAATTCAGAGTTCTTCAATCACCAAGCTTCTTTTAGTTTTGTACTACTTCATCTGAAATTTAGAATCAAAGGGTCATACAACATGAGTATAGAAGTTGGGATGTAATGTTAAAATTGTACAGGGCATTGGTGAGACCAATTCTGGAGTATGGTGTACAATTTTGGTCGCCCAATTATAGGAAGGATGTCAACAAAATAGAGAGAGTACAGAGGAGATTTACTAGAATGTTGCCTGGGTTTCAGCAACTAAGTTACAGAGAAAGGTTGAATGTTAGGTCTTTATTCTTTGGAGCGCAGAAGGTTAAGGAGGGACTTGATAGAGGTCTTTAAATGATGAGAAGGATAGGCAGAGTTGACGTGGATAAGCTTTTCCCATTGAGAGTAGGGATGATTCAAACACGAGGACATGACTTCAGAATTAAAGGACAGAAGTTTAGGGGTAACATGAGGGGGAACTTCGTTACTCAGAGAGTGGTGGCTGTGTGGAATGATCTTCCAGTGGAAGTGGTGGAGGCAGGTTCGATTTTATAATTTAAAAATAAATTGGATAGGTATATGGATGGGAAAGGAATGGAGGGTTATGGTCCGAGTGCAGGTAGATAGGACTAGGGGAAAATAAGTGTTCAGCACGGACTTGTAGGGCCGAGATGGCCTGTTTCCGTGCTGTAATTGTTATATGGTTATAACATGGAAATGGGCCCTTTAGTCCATTGACTTTGCACTGACCATAAATTCTCCATTTACATAGATCCTGCACAAATCCTGTTTAACTCTCCACATATTCATTTCGACACAATCCTCCCTGCTCCCAAATTCTACCATGCACCCTCCAACACTTGCATCTTGAGCAAACCGGAGTATCTGGGAGAAAACACAGTGAGAAAATACAACTCCATAAAGATAGTGCCAGAGATCAGGATTGAACCTGGGTCTCAGGTGTTATAAGCAGCCACTCTAAGCGGTGTGCTACATTTTTGCTCTGTTTCACTGGATTCTCAGTGGTGACAATGCTCCCACGTTGCAGATAGGTTGGGTGGGTTTCAACATTTAGACCCGGAGGTGACAAGGAATTGGAGATAAATACCCAAATTAGGATACCGCTTGACTTGGAGTTAACAGTTATCA
Organism: Amblyraja radiata; assembly: GCF_010909765.2. Lineage (NCBI taxonomy): Eukaryota > Metazoa > Chordata > Chondrichthyes > Rajiformes > Rajidae > Amblyraja > Amblyraja radiata. The sequence goes on along the minus strand of NC_045976.1, from coordinate 35,653,659 downwards.
CATTCACCATGTCACCATGGAGATGATGGATATGGAGAGGTCATCAAATAAGTGTTGGCAGGCGTTGCTAGGCACTTAGCAGTAGTGTAGGAAAGAGTAGTGAAAGCTTGTGTAGGAAGGAATTGCAGATTTTGGTTTAAACTCAAGATAGACACAAAAAGCTGTGGTAACTCAACGGGTCAGACAGCATCTCTGGAGAGAAGGACTGGGTGATGTTTCAGGTCGGGACATTTCTTCAGACTGCAAGAAGGGTCTTGACCTGAAACGTTACCCATTCCTTCTCTCCAGAGATGCTGCCTGTCCTGCTGAGTTACTCCAGCATTTTGTGTCTATCTTTGTAGTAAAAGTTTGCATCTCTTAGCTGATACCAGTTGTGGGGGAAGGGGAGGGGCAGCAAACATTAGTGGGAGAAGGTTATCAGTCCATTCAGCCCAACTTAGCTGGCTATGTGTGTTGTTATTGGCAGAAGATGGTAAGAACTAAAGGGCCTGTCCCACTTGTATGCGATTGCGTGCGTTTGGCGCGACCAACCGGAGTTCACGCAAAGTTCGCGCTAAGTTCGTGCGTGACGTCATTTACGTCATGCTTACCAATCAGCTGGGCAGGAGGCAGGCCGACTGAATTTGGGCGTCGCACGGCGTCGGGCGGTGACGTCATCACGCAACGCCACGTCGGGCAGTGACGTCATCACGCAAAGCCACGCGCTAGGCGTATGCCGTCAAGATGCTGCGTACGACGTCAAGACGCTGCGTACGACCGCAATGCTCCTGCGTGCTGACAGGCCGTTGGCGCACGAAGATTTCGGTCACTGCAAGAATTTTGGAGCCCCGCGCGATGTCGGGACCAGTCCCGCACAACTCCGCTCTTCTAAGTGGGACCGGCCCCGCGCGGCCATACGGTGCCCATACGCCTCAAACGATCACGAGGTCGCGTAATTTGCGAGCGAAGGTCGCGTAAGTGGGACAGGCCCTTAAGATATGTGGAACCAGTGAATTAAATATTAGTGGAGGATATCACAACAATGAAAATAAAACTGCTAATTCCATATCTCATGTCCTCTCTAATTATCGGAAAGGGTCCACTGGGCTTGCCTGGCCGGCCTGGAGAGATGGGGCTTAAAGGAGATAGTGGAAAGGCAGGAGAGTTGGTAAGTACCAAACCATTTCATGTGATAGTCTTGTCATTGTTGGAAAATTGATGGTGTGGTGAAGAATAGCTAATTCCTGTAAAAAGTAAAGATGGTGTTGTTTCCAACCAAAGGATCTGAACTTAATAGTCCGAAATATATCATTACATGAGTCCTCTTATTTGATCTGGAAGTTCTTGAGATTCCAGGTCAGGCCTACTTTTATCAAGGGCAACTTGCCCACAGCTTCACCAAAATACTAATCCCCTGCCCCCTGGACCTGTATATATATATATGATAGTAAATCAATAATCTTTGATGTTTGCTCTATTAGAAAAATTATACAAAATCACAGAAAATTTGCAGCACAGGACGGCACGGTGGCGTAGCGGTAGAGCTACTGTCTTTCAGCACCAGAGGCCCGAGTTCGATCCTGACTACGGGTGCTTGTCTGTTTGGAGTTTGTATGTTCTCCACTTGACCTGTGTGGGTTTTCCCCGAGGTCTCCAGTTTCCTCTCACACCCCAAAGACGTACAGATTTGTAGGTTAATTGGCTTGGTATAAATGTCAAATTGGCCCTAATTTGCGGAAGATTGTGTAAGTGCGCAAGGATTGGTGGTCGGTGTGGACTGTTTCCGTGCAGTATCTCTAAAACTAAAAACTAAAACCAAAAACAGGAGGATATTTGGCCTTCCAGCTCTACCACACTATAATACTGCAAACTATATCCTGCACTCTGTCTTTCTCTTTGTTCTATCTATCATACTTGAGTTTGGCTTCATTATATTTATATATTGTACCATCTGACTTGATTGGATAGCATACAGAACAAAACGTTTCACCATACATATGTGACAATTATATATAATAAATGTAAATCTAAACATAGCCCTACAGATCACCTCTCTCAAGTTCACCATCAAAGTGCAGTTTACATATGATTAGGATTTCTAACTTCTTGACACTTTCAGCCAGTAATTTCAACTCTAGCATCAACAATTTCCTCATTTCCCTCTTAATCTTTCTACGATGTTCATTTATTTCTGGCATTTTGTAACATCACGTGAAAAAACATAAACATGGTTGCCCAAATATTCCTTGGAGCAGCCAAGGAGTCAGGTACACCAGCTCTTTCAAGCTGCTTGAACCGACATGATGGGGTGAATGGCCTCCTGTGTTTATGGTTTCTGCGACTAAGAGATTTGCAAATAATAGTCAGGCAAGCAATTTGATAAAATAATTCTGCCGCCTCGCTCCTTGGTAAACATTGGGAGCATATGTAATCATTTTTACATTATCATTCCGCAATTTTGTGAGCATTAACTGATGATAAATGGTGATTTTTGTTTGACAGCAAGCGATGTAATGATATTCACTCCCAGAACATACCAATGTAGAGGATCTCATTAGCAGCTAATCTTTAAACACCTCCGAGAGTAAAAGCAAAAGTGTTTTGGATTCTGATCAGTGACTCCTCTTTCCTCTTTCAGGGAGTAATTGGTCCAATGGGATTGAAAGGCGAGAAAGTACGTTTTTTAGAAATAATATTTTCTTCTGGAGCGTACATTAGCTTGAGACTAAAACTAATTTAAGCAGGTTTGTTAATTGTGCACTAATTGCGATTTGTGCTGTTGCAGGGGAAGCCTGGACTACCTGGGTTACCTGTAAGTATGTGTATCAAATGCAGTGTGTGGATTACTTATAATTGCTGGGGGTTCTCAACTGGCCGAGAGACAGTACCAGTCCCACAGCAAACTGGAGTGACTTGATAAAGATTTTTATAATTATGAATGGGTTCATAAAATAAGTGGAATGTTAGGTTATGAGAAGTGCACATACAAATCTCTAATAAATCCAGCCAGGAATTCAGGAGAGGCTTATTCCTGCAGTGTAGTTACAATGCTGAGGGGAACCTGAATTCACTCTTGAGGCAAAAGAAAGAGAAGGGCATGTTAATAGAATAAGATTTAGGTTTATCATTGTCACGTGTATGAGGTACAGTGAAATTGTAGATTATAGATTTCTAGAAGCTATTTAGAAAATTCTGCTCTAGGGTAATCTGTAATAGAGACAGTAAGATGCTCCTGGCAACTCTCATCAATAAACTGCAGCTCACTCACAACAGAGCATCTCATCTTCAACAGTGAAACATTTTTTCATTTCTCATACTGGTCAATTTAAGACTAATTTAAGACACTGGGTCTCTCCTGAGTTTATTTGACTGGACTCTGTCCTAGTACCTTAAACAGAAGCAATGTTATAGGCATCCGTTATTAATTATGGCTTTATTTGTTGGTCAGATAAATTTGTTTCTCGTTGTGTGGTAGGGCGATTGTGGTGAACCGGGTGGCGAGGGAGCAAAAGGTGCCTCTGGAACTGGTGGTCCTCCTGGGCCAAGGGTGAGTACATCTCATGTTTACTCGTGCAAAGTCAGACATTTGGAACATGCTTAACCATATGTTCTCTGGGTCCCGATTGCTCTCAGAATCTTGTCAGTATTCTAAAAATAGTGTACCCTCTTTTAATCTGCCCTGTATTGTTGATATAGTAAGTGGTATCGTGGATAGTGAAGATGATTATCAAAAATTGCAGCAGGATCTTGATCAGTGGGCAAATGGGCTGAGGAATGGTCAATGGAGTTTAATGCAGATTAAAACACATTTGGACAGGTACATCAATGATATCACAATCCCAAGTGCCTACTGATGCCCTGAGTTCACCTGCCTTGCCTGTAAGGATTCTTGCAGTTTTGACTATCAGACCTTCATTTCTTGCCCCTGCCTATCCCACCTACTGGATTAACTCACTTTATCTTCAATACATTTGCCCAACTTTCTCATCTTCCACACCGCGACTTTCATCCCGCCAGATCAGTTTAAACCATCCCAAGTAGCCATAGCGAATATCCCCACCAAATCTCCTTTTGTAAAGGGAGAACCTGCAAGTATGCAAGGGTACAATGATATAATTCACATTTCGAGGAACAAATAAGTCATGTATTCACTGTGCACAAAAATGCTGGAGAAACTCAGCGGGTGCAGCAGCATCTATGGAGCGAAGGAAATAGGCAACGTTTTGGGCCAAAACCCTTCTTCAGCATGTGCACCTCAGGTACTGTATCTGTAAAATATTAACATTTCAAAATGTTTTTCATATTTCTGGGCCAGGCAGTCCAGAATTCTCTGAGCTCTATAGAATAATATAGTGGCCTTCTTTCCCATTATTTAAATTTTAAACAATGGAGTTACAAGTATATTCTGGTATATGTCTGGGTTATTTATAATTACCAAGAGTGGCCAGCGCATTGCATGATGAGAATTACAGATTGCTCTCCAGAGACATCTGCTGGCTATAGTGTGGTACTGAAGTGACACCAGAGCCAACTGCCATAAAACAGGAAACTCCACTACACTAGAGTTATTGTCCCATAAAAAATGCAGTGAGGGCATATTGAAAAGTTGATCAGAGAACCTTACCTAGATTACTTATCTCTCCCTTCCTGTAAGAGATGAGCTTTGACTGTATCTTTGCATTGACTCATTTCATAAGATCATCCTTCCTGGTATCAGTGGTCTAACAAGTGGTCTATCATTTATGGTGTTTTTTTCCTTTCTTTACACTGCAAATATTTTGGCGTTAAGGCAATTCAGAGTTTAGAACGATTAATGTAGAATTACATTGAACCTACAATTTGTAAAACATGCAGCTTGAATTAGTTGGCATATTCATTATCCACACAAGCTCCACTCCCTTCCTTCTCCTTGTCTTCATCTCCTTCATCTCATCCTGTTAATTCATTCCTTTCTCCATTATGTGATGCAAGGGTTCTCATTAAATGGATCTATGATCTGAGTGAAGGATCTGCATAATTGGTTCTACATTATTTGTTTATGGAACATAATCATTGCCTTTTATGTTCTAGGGTCCAATGGGTCTTCCTGGGTCACACAGTAATGGAATGGTACATTAAAGCCATCCTTGCCTTTGTTGAGATATAGATCCTTCTGTTTTTCATCTTGGACCTTTCCAATTTAAACAGACTTTCTGAGTGTGCAGTTCCCATGCACAGCGTTTGGCCAGTTTCTTGCTGCAGGGTTGGCCATTGGGAGTGAATCTGTGATCCAGCATCATGGTCCATCTCAGCTGGCGTATGACTTGGACTCCTGAAAATCCTTTCCTGTAAATGTTACATCTGACTGGGAATAAGAGATTGTGGAACTACAGCTTCCATCCCGCTGTTGTTTATCCACAATCCTGGAGAACACTTTTGAAGCTATTCCATGGTGATCAGTAATCACTATTCATCCAAGAACTTACTTGACATGTTGGCAAATTGGCAACTATTTTGATTGATTTCAAGTTCTTAGAGCAGTTATCTCCTCCTTGGTATTTTAAATACCACGTGCCCCCTATATTGTCTGTAATCTTTTGTAACATAGATACATAGAAAATAGGTGCAGGAGTAGGCCGTTCGGCCCTTCGAGCCTGCACCGCCATTCAACATGATCATGGCTGATCATCCAACTCAGTATCCCGTACCTGCCTTCTCTCCATACCCCCTGATCCCTTTAGCCACAAGGGCCACATCTAACTCCCTCTTAAATATAGCCAATGAACTGGCCTCAACTACCCTCTGTGGCAGAGAGTTCCATGATTCACCACTCTCTGTGTGAAAAATGTTTTTCTCATCTCGGTCTTAAAGGATTTCCCCCTTATCCTTAAGCTGTGACCCCTTGTCCTGGACTTCCCCAACATTGGGAACAATCTTCCTGCATCTAGCCTGTCCAACCCCTTAAGAATGTTGTAAGTTTCTATAAGATCCCCCCTCAATCTCCTAAATTCTAGCGTGTATAAGCCGAGTCTATCCAGTCTTTCTTCATATGAAAGTCCTGACATTCCAGGAATCAGTCTTAGACAAACAGTGTTTTTTTTGCCATTTATTAAAGAGATTTGTAATGGAAACTACTAATGATTATGTTCTTACCCCAAAGGACCAATAATTTTATTTTCCCCCTTCTCCATCTTGAAACTGGTCAGGAGTATGAAACAATAATCATTATCAGGATGTCAAAAGTGTGACACTTTCCCCAACACTCTCTCACATTGTAACCTGATTCTTGTTTCCTAATTTACTTATATTTTATTCTAATTAATCTTATTGTGGCTTTTGACTCGTATCGCAGGGTTTTCATTTTTTAAAGTAATTCATAAATGTGTGTGAATTAAAGAGCCAATTGGTTTGAGAAAGGAACATTACATTTTTTCCTCTCTTTTCATCCTACTTCCTTCCCTTCAGTGGGGAGTTCAGTGTCATAACACTTCTCAACTATCTTCATTTGTGCCATTGATTTGCATGGCACGAGATCTAAAAAAAACCTCTACCTCTGTGTTGTCTTAGACTCAGTAATGTGGTTATAGGAAGTGGCGGGTTTTGCGGCATTGTTGTTGGCAACAGAAACAGATGCCATTCTCATGAAGACATCGATCAGCGATTAAACGAGTGGATAAACATGCCACCGTGTGATGCCCACAAACCCACACACACACCTGTAACTTCCAACATGCATGTGCCAACACATGCCCACCAAACATACATGATGCACTCAGAAAGTTAGCAGTGTTAATACATGGGCACACTAAAGTACATCAGTCCATATACCAATGCAGATTTATGCACATCAACACACCCACTTGTGACTCTGCACATTTCCCTCAGCAATATCTATGTTATCTAAAGAGCTGATCTCATTCTTTGTCATACATCTTGGCAGGACAAATCAAAATAGGACGTACATGGTAAATGGTAGGGAATTGAAGAATGCAGGTGAACAGAGGGATCTGGGAATAACTGTGCACAGTTCCCTGAAAGTGGAATCTCATGTAGATAGGGTGGTAAAGAAAGCTTTTGGTGTGCTGGCCTTTATAAATCAGAGCATTGAGTATAGAAGTTGGGATGTAATGTTAAAATTGTACAAGGCATTGGTGAGGCCAATTCTGGAGTATGGGGTACAATTTTGGTCGCCTAATTATAGGAAGGATGTCAACAAAATAGAGAGAGTACAGAGGAGATTTACTAGAATGTTGCCTGGGTTTCAGCAACTAAGTTACAGAGAAAGGTTGAACAAGTTAGGGCTTTATTCTTTGGAGCGCAGAAGGTTAAGGGGGGACTTGATAGAGGTCTTTAAAATGATGAGAGGGATAGACAGAGTTGACGTGGATAAAATGCTAATTAGATCTGCTGACCAAGATAATGATGTCTGTAAGAAGGTTTAAACCGAAGATAGACACAAAAAGCTGGAGTAACTCAGCGGGACAGGCAGCATCTCTGGAGAGAAGGAATGGGCGACGTTTCGGGTCAAGACCCTTCTTCAGTCTGAATCTATTTTTTGATTTTGAGCATTAATGAAGTAAAATAATCCATGTTTTAATAGTTGTAAAATATTGAGATCCTTAAAGTTAAGATAAAATATAGAGAAGGAAAATGGATTGATAAACATGGATCAAAGAAAAATAAAATAAAAAAAACAATTGTAGAAAATGATTGAGTTCTGCTATATTGTAATTTGATCTCTAACCTGAATTTATTTATATTCCCACATGGCGATCGAAAGGAGAGAAATACAAAGGGAGAAAAGGTAAGTTACAAGCCTTAGCTAATTGATTCAAAAAATGACTTTTGTCCAGAGATCGCTGTAGGTACCATCCGATTTCATGAAATCTTCAATTAAAATGTCACCAACTGATAGTTTGCTGGACTACATCAATCTGTAGAGTAGGAGGACATTGTGAAAAATCAAACCCATTTCTATGCTCTTAACATGGAGACAGAAAAACACCTATCAATTCCCTTTTGCAAATTATAATCAAATCTTCCTCCTATCATTTATGCTCAAAAAAAATTATTATGTAGAAAGTGTTCTCCTCATCTCCAATCAAGTTCCTCTGCTCTGTACCTTAAATCTGTGCCCTCTGGTTACAGATGCCCCTGGAAGTGGAAACAGATTCTCTCCATCTGTATCAGGATAATGTAAAATATAACTATTAAGCTCACTTGGTCTTCTAGCTGAAAAGCCAACATTCCCAGCTTCTCAAGTCCCTCGCAGGTCATTGTCAATGACCACTGTATTGGCTCCTATTCAGGCTTGGACATCGTCAAGCTACTTTGTGTGTTGGGTGGGTAAGAAAGGATGTCTTGAATGATACTCTCTATCTGCACCAACTGGATTTACACACAAGGCTTGTTAGATAGTCACCAACCTTTGGAACTTTAGGCAATCTTCATCTTAGCACCAGAGCACTTAGAGCAAGTGTTTGCTCACTCATGTTATGGGTCATACTTTGTAGCTACGCCCACTAGCTTAACAGTAAACATCCCTGCTTTGTTCCCACACTTTTAGAGTAACGTGCTAGTATGGTTACCTATGCTGTAATGTTAATAAAGTCTTTGGACCTTAATCACGGTGTAAGACTTTGGTTATTTAAACAGCAGAATCACAACATGGTGTCAGAGTAAGTGGACTCACTCCTTGTTTAATTGTATTGCTTTATATCACAACACTCATGATCTACTAAAGTGGTTGCACCAATTCAGCACAGATCAGGTTCCAATACAGTTGAATCTAGAAATATCCATGAACATGTGGATGATTGCCCCCTCCCATTACCACACTGACCTTTCTACCCTTTCTGCATCCTCCAATGTCAGAGTGAGGCCCAGCGCAAATTGGAGGAACAGCACCTCATATTTCGCTTGGGTAGCTTACACCCCAGTGGTATGAATATTGATTTCTCTGACATCAAATAACCCTTGCTTTCCCTCTCTCTCCACCCCTCCCCCTTCCCAGTTCTCAGACCGGTTTGACTGTCCCACAGATTACATTGTATCCCTGTTTGCTTTGTTGTCACCTTCTCTGAGCTAACAATGGTCTATTCTACATTTTCCTTGATCTGCATTTCTTTTGATCTCTTACATTTTCTTATCTGTAACTCCCTCTCGCCTGATGCTCTGTCTGAAGAAGGGTCTTGAACCAAAATGTCATCCGTTCCTTCTATCCAGAGATGCTGCCTGTCCCGCTGAGTTACTCCACCATTTGTGTCTATCTTGGATGATTGTTGTTGTTTGCATCAAACCACTAGGGGCTCTGTCTAGTAATTATGGGCATTGAATAAACATTGCCACTGACCAGTCAAACCATCTTGAGCACAGCATGGTTTCTCTATGTAAAATTCCTATTTGCTCTGCAAATCTAGAGATTGATGGTGTTTAGGGAAAAATATCTTACAAAGACCTTATGCAACATTACTTATTTTTATAGGTGAAGATAGAGCAAGCAGTTCAATCCATGTTTTATGATGCCTTTCATTCCACTGAAATCTGTGGTAAAGATATCTAGATTTCAGTGTGATGAGACATCAAGACATTGGATGCAACGTAGGCATATACAGTTTGTTTTGTAGGTGAGGGTTTATATGTTTAACTGTGGCATAATTGGCAGAAATTCAACAATGTCATAACTATGGGGCTTCACTGAAATAAATTAAATTAATATTATACCTTTAACAGTCCTGGGACATTCAAATTCCTTTATTGCCAGCAGGATATTGTAATATAGGAAACACCACAGCTAATTTGTGCACAATATATCCCTGTTGACCAGTTACAAAATAATCTGTTTTGTTATTGGATGATGGCAGAATATCAGAAGGGATGATAACACAATTCCTGGAGTGAGGCTCAAATTCATAGTTCTCTGACTTTCAAGAAAGTGCTATCATTAATTACTAAATGAGAAAAAAACTTTTTTTTTAAAAATAAATTTTAATTAGAGGCATCTGCATATCATAATCCAAACCAGTACAGACTTTGTTTAATGGTTACATATTAAATATCCAGGTTTCCAGGGACCCAGTTACCAAAGTAGCTGGGATCCTCCTTTATCGGTTACCTATTAACATTGCCTCTAATTATTTATTTATATTTATAGATAGGAAAAATAAAGAAAGAAAGAAAGAAATTAGAAAAATAGGATAAACTATCAATAATACAACTTGGGAGATAGTTCCGTAGGTCAGAGTACGTAACTATTCATCTAGTCCTGGGTTCAGGCTTCAGTCCGGCCTCCGCGCCGGTCCAATCTACCCCTACAAATAATCTATAAATGGAGACCATATTCTAATAAATAATTCTGGTTTGTCAATTAAGACATATCTAATTTTTTCCAAATGTAAGGTCTCTGACATCTCCATAATCCACATCTTGATTGTGGGGGTTGTTGGGTTTTTCCAAAATTTTAATATCAATTTTTTCCCAATTATTATACTGTAATCAAGGAAATTTCTTTATTGTGAGTTTTGGGTATTGTTCTGATATGCCCAATATTATTAATTTAGGGTCAGGATCCATCTAGATATTGACGACTACAGAGATTATTTTTAAAATATCCATCCAGTAATTTTTAATTCTTATACAGTTTACAAAAGTATGGGTTAAATTAGCCAAGTGATATTGACATTTATCACAGATAGGAGAGATATTAGGAAAAATTCTATTTAATTTTGTTTTAGAATAATACAGTCTATAACTCTAAAATTCTATAGAGGATATGGAAACAGAATTGAATGCTAGCACATTCTAGCATTCTTGAGGGTCAGAAGGCACTGAGTGAAATCAAAATAAATAATTGGCACAAAGCAGTGATCTTTCTTGTTAGTCACATGGATTGTAAATTTTAATAGATTTCTGAAAGTGTGTGATTTTTTTAAATGTCGTTATTTGCTTTTTGTTGTAAAAATAGGGTGAGCCTGGAAGGAGAGGCGAAGCTGGCCAAAATGTAAGTTTCCATAAAAGTCTAGCTATTGCCTCCTTCAGCATGGAATCCACCATTTTCCAATTCAAGTCAAGTAAAGCCCAGTTTATTGTCATATGCATAATACCGTGAAGTACTGGTGCAAAGAAAAGCTTGCTTGTAGCAGCATCGTATCCACTTAGACTCAAAACAAAAATCATAAATTAATTTAACTTAAGCAATACAAAAGAGTGAAAAGGAAAGAGACTGCAAAAAAAAACCACATTAGTGCTGAACACAATTAGAAAGCAAGCCCACGGTCGTGCAAAAGTGGATTTTGTGTTCTTTGTTGTCGAGGAAGACTGTCCCTGTCCTGGTGACAAGCCACTTCTGGCTTCTGTACCTCCTGCTTTCTAGTTACAGCGAGAAAAGGGCATGGCCTGGAAAGGCCTTGATGATAGAAGCCACCTTCTTGAAGTAGTACCTCATGTAGATGCCATCAATGGTAGGAGGGTTGTGCTGGTGATGGAGTGGGCTTATTCCACTACTTTCTGCAGCCTCCAGCGTTCCTGTGTATTGGAATTGCCGTACCATGCTCTGATACTGCCAATCAGTGAATGTTTGTTAGAGTATTTGGTGACAAGCCAAATCTCTTTAAACTGCTAATAAAGTAGAGACACAGGCACACCTCCTCCATGATTACATCTATGTTCTGAGCCTAGGACTGGTCAACCAATATGTTAACATCCAGGCATTTGAAGCTGCTAAGGAAAACCCTAGGCATTTCCTTTCAGTGCTTCCTTTTATTTGATTCCATCCTTTCTTGAATAGTACACATCATGGTATTGGAGTGGATGGGCAGGTTGACACAGCGATTAGCACTTCTGCCTGCGAGAGTTCCAGGAACCTAGGTTTGATCCTGACCTCAGGTGCAAAGTATAGCGTTTGCATGTTCTTCACGTGACCTGTGAGTTTTGTACAGAACACTATAGTTTTCTCCCTCCTCCCTAAAATGTGTGGATTGGCTGCTGTGAATTACATCCCAGTGTAGGTAAATAGCACCGAAAATCAGAGGGGAGTTGATGGACATGTGATGGAAAGTAGCAAGGCTATAGGGAAATAAGGAGAGGGGGAATGGGGCTGACCGGATAGCGTTACTGGGAGCTGGCATGGACTCAGCAGAATGAATGACACATTCCTGTGCCATTGTAAGAAAGTCGAGCGTCAAAGCATTTGCAACTTTCCAATCCTCTGGAACCACACTATAATCCACGGAATTTAGGTAGATTACAATCATAACCACCATCTCTGCAGACACCTGTTAATATTCGAGGATTTGGGCCATATCCACCGGTCCAGCGGATATGTTGGCCATTAGCTCCATAACTTTTCATCTCGTGATAGAGATTATTTTAAGAGCTACTTTTGCAATCTGCTTTCTTGATTCGAGATTCTGGAACTCGAGACAGTATCATTGATGGTCTTTTACTGATACTCCCTTCAGCATCATGGAATGATGGCATTAACCATTCTTGTCATGCCAGTAACCTGTAGGTGTAAAACCCTTTTGCTCGTCTCTTTCATCTCCCATGTAGGCTTTCCCATTCTTCAGTTCTGATGCTAAACATGATTCACATCCTCACAAAAGTTAATATAGAATGTATTATATCATAAGTACGATTGTTTGATATGGATATGGGAAGATCTTGGCTTGCAGGATTTCATGCGTACTTTAATGGTATTTCCTAATGCAGTTCTTAGCAGGACACAAGGGCAACCCAGGAGCTGTCGGACATCCAGGACTCCATGGCATTCCAGGAATTCCTGTGAGTATATTACTGTTCTTTCACCAGATCTGCTTCATTTCATATCCCTGTCAGTGGTCCATGGACTTCACGTTACCTGAAGTCAATGTTCACATGCGACTGTAGTTGATGAATGTCAGAAGATTATCATTGCTTAGAAATTCATCCCATTGCTAATGACCAGCACTCCTATCAGGAATTGTTGATGGAAATCAGAAGGACAGCAATAACCGTTGCCAGAATATATAGCATCTAGTGGCATCATCAGGAATCAATATTTGTATTTTACCAATCGCAGAAATATAATTGAAATAATTTTACAATCGGTGCGGAGTTTGCACGTTCTCCATGTGACTGCGAGGGTTTCCTCTGGACGCTCTGGTTTTCTCCCACATCCCAAAGACATGTAGGTTTGTAGGTTAATCGGCCTGTGTAAATTGCCCCAAGTGTCTAAGGCGTGGGAGAATGGGATAATGCAGAACCTGTGTGAATGGGTGATCGATGGTTGATGTGGGCTTGGTGGACCAAAGGATCGGTTTCCATTTCATATCTCTAAACTAAAACCAAACAGTGTTTCTTAATGATAATTGAAATTCATACTGGGATGAATTGCTCTTCACATTATCTCAGTCTCTGCAAACAGTATGTTTGATATTCTGTTTCAGGGTAAACCAGGAGCTGATGGAAAACGTGGACCACATGGGAAAGATGTATGTTTTCACTGATCAGAGTTGATAAACTGATTTTAAAAACTGCGCCAATGTCAACCATAAAATATAGTAATGGAGATATTGTTATACCAAGTGTGGAATTAGCATAGTAGGCAATCTTTTGTAGAGCACCAGCTGGATTCTTGCCAGACATGACATGGGTGGGGTCAACAAGCTTCTTGACATTGTGTGATACTTAGACACAATCCTTGGCCTACTACGTGGCAATCAATACCCTCCCCTTTTAGCCCCCCACCCCATTTTTGTATCTGGAAAAAAATCAAATGAGCCACCAAAAAAAAATTGTTTGTTTTGTCAAAATCTATCCCAGCATGTGGTTAATTCTCTGGTCTACCCAGATATGCTTCCTGGAATATCAGCAGAGTACCTCACACTGTTATACAGACAAAGCATTCATACTGGATAATTGCTCAAAACGAAGATAAATTATAAGGCGATTTTATGAGATAAAGAGCAGAAAAGATGGATTAATTGGAAAGCTTTGTCAAAGAGATAGCATCAACGAAGGACTAAACTGCATCCAGCTATCCTCTGCATTTCTAACTTTCTAATGTCTAGCATTTGTGTAGTTGCTATGGATCAGATCAGTGCAGGGAACATATTACATACCAGATGGAATCCTCATAATTTTACATCAAATTATTGAAAGGAAAAATGATTACTGTTCTATAGGGTCAGAAGGGTAGCCCAGGACTGCCAGGAAGTGATATAAGAGTCACCTTTAACTGTTTCATCTTAAACTAGCTTTATTGTAAATGCCATTTTGAGAACCTAACCCACTACAAGGTTTACAAGCATTGTGTGGTGTGACTTGTTTTGTGTACCTAGGATGTTCCGTTAGGAAGGAGACGAGAAGGAATGTCTTTAGTCAGAGGGTGGCGAATCTGTGGAGTTCATTGCCACAGAAGGCTGCGGAGGCCACGTCAATTAATATTTTTAAGGCAGAGATAGATAAATTCTTGATGAGTACTGGTAGTCAGTAGTTATGGGGAGAAGGCAGGAAAATGGGGTTAAGAGGGAAAGATAGATCAGCCATGATTGAATTCCAGAGTCGACTTGATGGAACAAATGGCCTAATTCTGCTCCTATCACTTATGCACATGAACAAGAACAAACAGCAGCTCTTTGCTTGGGCAGTAAACAAGTATCTTTAACTTTATCCCAACATATTACCTTATTATTCAGTTGAGGCACAAAATCTCTGTTTTTGGTAGACTGTGCATATCTGAGGAATTTTCCACATTGCCAGGTAGATCCCATTGGTGTAACATTACTGGAATACCGTGGCTCAGTCTGGCTGTAAACCTTCATCACCACAGCTATGTTGTCAAGTTGTTCTTAGCTGTAGGTGATGTTCTTGGCCATTTGTTGACATAATATCTAACGATTCAAATAGGCTGAGGACTGACATGTATGATGGTCAGGATGTAAATAAGAGATCAAAATATTCCTGCCACTAATTTACTTGTCCATCACCAGTCACCATGCCTCCAGCAAATTTGTATATTGACTTTGTGTATAATTTGAATGAATTAATACTTTATGGTCACATGTGACGAGTCACAGTGAAATTCTTTGGTTTGCATACAATTACAGTGCTTTAAAAAATATATAATAAAATAAGTCAGGAGTCAAATCAGAAAAAATGCTGCAAAAACCCAAGGTCGGCAAAGAGTCGCCACATAATTTTTCCAACTGTGGGGAGTTGAAGAACTAGTTGGAATTGTTCTGGGACACTGCGACCATGAAGATCTTTTAATGTCGTTGATCTGAAATATTTTCCCTTTTGTCTCCTTTATTTATCAGGGAAAAGACGGTTTGAAAGGAGAGCAAGGGTCACCTGGTTTGCCTGGACCTCCAGGACCAGGAGCCTTCCCGGAATCTCCCTTACCTTTCAATGAGGTACGTGAATAAATGGTTTCCGTTACCTTCCGATCATCAGGGATGCCTGGTCTCTCGCTGACGTCTCCTCTTTACATGTTAAGCAAGGGAACAGCTTAGTTGGGGGAAATTATGGGAAAAAGTGTAGTTATACTTATTCACATTTCAAAGTGGAACTAATGATATAAATAGCTTTGATTCTGTTATCAATGTTTCAATGTGCAGCACTCAACAGCTTTTTTCGTTGCAGGATAATGCATTTAATTACACAGATTTACCCATTATTCCTTTACCAGTTGGCCCCCCTGGGACACCAGTAAGTGATATCAAATCTATAATGGTCACCAGAGCTCTTGTGTATGTCAGTGTATAGGTATTTACTTCAGTGAATAAGGATTTGTGTTTCATGTTCAATAACAAAATACTATGATTTTTGACAAGCAAATTTAGTCACTGAGCTGTACAACAAAGAAACAGGTCTCACTCATCCATACTGAATGTGATACCTTTCTATGGTAACCTTTTTCCCCCTGCATTAAGCTTGCATCCCTCCACATCTTTCCCATCCAAGAGCGTGTCCAACATCATTAAAATGGTGTAAATGCATTTGCCTCTACCACCTCTTTGGGCTGTTCACTCCACACCAAGGAAAACCTTGTCCCTCGATTCTCCTTTAAGTTTCTTCCCACTCACTTTAAACCTATGCCCTCCCCTGCCCCAGGCCAAAAGACTTTGACTATCTACCCTATCTAAGACCTTCTTAATCTTATAAACTTCCATCGGGTCAGCAGGCAGTCCACAATTCCCCAGTGAGAACAAATCCAGCCTATCCAATCTCTCCTTGGAAACAAGTTTGCATGTTCATTAAAATGCAAGAAAAAGATAGCACCAGAACAAATTTATTTCTATTAAAACTCGGTGTGATGACTATGAGGAATCATTCCAGATCTGAGGTTTACTTTTCTGCTTTACCTACAGGGTGATAAAGGAGAAAGAGGACACAAAGGTGAACAAGTAAGTGGTTTTGTTAGTCCATGGAAACTTTGTCAGTTTAGTTCAGTTTAGTTTATTTTAACGTGTGCCGAGGTACAATGAAAAGCTTTTGTTGCATGCTAACCAGTCAGCAGAAAGACAATAGGAGGAATATGAAGAAGGTCTCAACCCGAAACATCACCCATTCATCCTCTTCAGAGATGCTGCCTGTCCCGCTGAGTTACTCCAGCTTTTTGTGTCTATCTTCAGCAGAAAGACAATACATGTTTACAATCGATCCATTTACAGTGTATAGATGCATGATAAGGAAATAACGTTTAGTACAAGGTAAAGCCAACAAAATCCGATCAAGGATAGTCCGAGGATCATCAAAGAAGTAGATAGTAGTTCAGCACTGCTCTCTGGTTGTGGTAGGATGATTCAGTAGTCTGATAACAGCTGGGAAGAAACTGTCCCTGAATCTGGTGAAGTGCATTTTTACATTTCCATACCTTTTTGCCTGATGAAAGAGGGGAGAAGAGGGAGTGGCCAGGGTGCGACTCATCCTTGATTATGATGCTGAGGTATAAATTGAGACAATCTCCTTCTTTCTTCTTTTCTGTCCATTTTCCATGTTTCAAATGTTGACATCGCTGTCATCGTCCGTCCTGAAATGGACGCAAGCTTCCGGCGACAATCAGTGGGAGCCATCACTTGTTGCAACAGATGATGGTGGTAGCAGAATTAGCTCGGGATACTTGCAGTTTCCAGCCCCGTGACGTGGACGCTTCTGCTATGGGGCTAATTGAGTCAATGGAAGGGAGGTTGGTTTGTGTAATGGTCTGGGTTGCGTCCACAATTCGCTGCAATTTATTGTGGTCTTGGATGGAGCTGCTCCCAAACCAAGCTGTGATTCATCTTGATAAGGTAGACAAAATTGCTGGAGAAACTCAGCGGGTGCAGCAACATCTATGGAGCGAAGGAAATGGGCAACGTTTCGGGCCGAAACCCTTCTTCAGACTGATAAAATGCTTTCTATGGTGCATCTGTAGAAGTTGGTAAGCGTTGCAGGGGACATGCCAAACTCCCTAAGCCTTCTAAGGAAGCAGAGGTGTTGGTGTGCTTTATTGGTCGTTCCTTCAATATGAAGGGTCCAGGAGAAGTTGTTGGTGATATTGACTCCTAGGAATTTGAAGTTTTCAACCATCTCTACTTCGGCACCATCAATGCAAACTGTGGTATGTTTATCGCTTCGCTTCCGAATGTCGATTATGTCCAGTTGACATTGAGAGGAAGATTGTTGTCTCGACACCAGGACACAAGGTTCTCAATCTCCTTCCTGTACTCCGTCCTTTGAGTATAAGAGCAGGGAGGTTCTACTGCAGTTGTACAGGGTCTTGGTGAGACCACACCTGGAGTATTGCGTACAGGTTTGGTCTCCTAATCTGAGGAAAGACATTCTTGCCATAGAGGGAGTACAGAGAAGGATCACCAGACTGATTCCTGGGATGTCAGGACTTTCATATGAAGAAAGACTGGATAGACTCGGTTTGTACACGCTAGAATTTAGAAGATTGAGGGGGGATCTTATAGAAACGTACAAAATTCTTAAGGGGTTGGACAGGCGAGATGCAGGAAGATTATTCCCAATGTTGGGGAAGTCCAGAACTAGAGGTCACAGTTTAAGGATAAGAGAGAAGTCTTTTAGGACCGAGATGAGAAAATCATTTTTTACACAGCGAGTGGTGAATCTCTGGAATTCTCTGCCACAGAAGGTAGTTGAGGCCAGTTCATTGGCTATATTTAAGAGGGAGTTAGATGTGGCACTTGTGGCTGAAGGGATCAGGGGGTATGGAGAGAAGGCAGGGATGGGATACTGAGTTGGATGATCAGCCATGATCATATTGAATGGAGGTGCAAGCTCGAAGGGCCGAATGGCCTACTACTGCACCTATTTTCTATGTTTCTATGTCTCATCGTTATTTGATATCCGGCCCACAATGGTGGTGTCGTCTGCAAATTTTCAATTGAATTTCACAGCAGCTTAAATGTTTCCATTTATAGCTGATATAAAACTGGCTTGAGCTAGTTGTATGATACTTAAAGGTACTAAACTGAAGGTCCATTCTGTTCTTTTGGGTGATATTGCTTATTAGTAAAGTTATCCCAAAGGGTCTTAGGGTTGTCAAAGGGGACTGGAAGAAAGACTGAGTGAAAACTTGGGGTAACCAATTTTGCTGGAAATTACAGTGGAGTGAAATAATGTTGTTTTAAATGTTCAGCAAGAAACCACAAAGTTCCCTAAAAGGAGAATGGTTCTCCCTTGGAGTCCAAACCAGCACAGATCCTACAACCATAACCATTAAGCACAGAAAAGCAAAACTGCAGCAGATGCTAGTAATGCAAAATGAGAATATAAAAAGCCAGGGATACTCAGCAGATCAAGCAGCATTTATGCAGAGAGAAATAGATTCAATGAATCAGATTTCTTGGAGATTCCTCAACTTTAAGCATTGCCCCCATTTCTCTCTCATAAGGAATCTGTGAATTGCTAAGTACCCGCAGCATTTCTAGTTTTTGGATCATTAACTGCTGGTCTTTCCTGCCATGCACAAACTTTAATCATATTTCACAGCTAATTTTAGGATCGAAAATGGACTTCCTTTCAAAACGATCAGCAAGAACAGCATGTCAGCGCTGATTTGTTATGCACTGGAAATTTCGCAGCATGAGTCACACTTATTTGTTTGATGCAATGCCATGTTAGAATTACACCACATAACATCTTTCCCGTTCAATATAATTTTCATGGTGCTGTTTCACTAAAGCCCACCAAGTTAAGCCATATGACTTGCCTTCAACCTTGTGGCATCCCACCAACTTCAATCAGGGCACTGATTGCCTCATCCACCAGTCTCAATTCCAACTTTTCAATTACCCCAACACCACACAGCTGCTCCTAACACTCGCCTCTCAATCCATGTACTACAATCCCCAAAATCAGCGCACTGATTGCCAACCTCATAAAACCCCACATGCTGGTTCTGTGATTACCACAACCAGAGAGCAGTGCTGAACTACTATCTATCTCTTTTGTGACCCATGGACTATCCTTGATCGGACTTTGCTGGCTTAAGCTTGCATTAAACATTATTCCCTTATCATGTATTATTTATGGAATGCCCTGGCACAGAGGGCAGTGGAGGCCAAGTCACTGGATGGATTTAAGAGAGAGTTAGATAGAGCTCTAGGGGCTAGTGGAGTCAAGGGATATGGGAAGAAGACAGGCACGGGTTATTGATAGGGGACGATCAGCCATGATCACAATGAATGGTGGTGCTGGCTCGAAGGGCCAAATGGCCTCCGCCTGCACCTATTTTCTATGTTTCTATGTATCTAAACACTGTAAATGGCTCGATTGTAATCACATTTTGTCTTTCTGCTGACTGGATAGTACACAACTAAATCTTTTCACCGTACCTCAGGACATGTGACAATAAATTAAACTGAAACTTAAGCTACTTCCTATAGAGGTGACAATTGCACAAGGTGCCAACCTTCTGCCCCCTCATTGTAATCCATCTACCAGTGCAGCTCCTATACCCATCCCACATTGCTTTCTAAAAAGGACACAAAAAAGATTGCTTGATTGTGCATTCTCTGACGTTTTCCTCCAATACTTTAACAAATTACTATTTTTTTTAAGGGTGATCCTGGACAACAAGGAAAAGGAGTTGATATTAAGGTATGGCAGCACTTTAATAATTGCCTCATCTGAGGTAACTATGTAATATGCTGATGGTTTTGCAGTCTCCTCAATCTAGCTAAAGCACAGTATTTCGGTCTCTTATGGGCCTGTCCCACATACGCGACTTTTTCGGCGACTGCCGGCACCTGTCATAGGTCGTTGCAGGTTGTCGAAAATTTTCAACATGTTGAAAATCCAGCGGCGACCAGAACAAGGTACGACTCTTTGGGCGACTACTCGTGATCATACAGGCTTCACCCCGCGACATGTCACCGGGGTATCACCTTTATGGCCGTGAGTGGTCTCCTCAGTCGCCCAAAGAGTCGTAGCGTCTTTCTGGTCGCCGCTGGATTTTCAACATGTTGAAAATTTTCGGCGGCCTGCAACGACCTATCGGCTGTCGTTGAAAAAGCCACGTAAGTGGGACAGGCCCATAATTATACAACAGACAAAATGAAGTTCCTACTAAAAACTTCTTACTTTTGGTTTCATTCTATCAACTTTAAAGACTGCCTGTTTTGTCTGTCCTGAAAGTATTATAGTGTTAACCCAGCCAATGTTTTTTTAATTCATTTTTCTTTTTGTTCATACAGGATTTAGAGAAGCTTTTTGACATTTATGGTATAAAGGTATGTAGATCATTTAGAATTAGGAGCATCAATCATCTTAACTAATCCAGTAGTATCTCTATGTACATGTCTAAAGTAACAACACCAATGTGACGATCATTTGCCCTATTTCAAGACCACAGTCAAACAATTTCTATTTGTGATAGCATGATCAATTGGTACCTGTTTCTGATCATTGTGGTACCTGATCATTGTGCCTGTTTTCAATTATTGGAAAAGATAGAAATCTACCAGTTTATGAATGAAAATGTTTGTGATCAATTTACATAGACATTGTCCCATCTTTTATATTCTTGACTTATTTTTAAACTGTTGAAATTACTGATTCTAGAATCCAGGTCTTTAAACTAGGGGCAATTTTTTTTTTTACTGGGCAATTTCTACAGTTGTTTTTGGCCATTTTTAGGGATTTTAGGCACCTAGACTACATTTTTAGGTTTAATATAGTCCAGGTGCCTAATACCTGTTTCAGACAGCAGTCCACCTTGCCTCAAGAATGTGGTACAGGAATTTACCAGCAGGAATAAACTAGTCTGCACAAATTCGTCACTACTAATTTGTTCAAATCTATAAATGAATATATATTGCAAGAAAGTAAATAATTATAATTAAAACCAGTAGGAAACGATGATGGAAACTTTCAAGTAGTTTGGTAAGCAGAAAAATCATGATTAATATGTTTATGTAAAAAGTACAAAAGCTTAAGAGTGTACAGATGTGAAAAAGACCTGCATGAGGATGGCACAATTGTGCAGCTGATATAGCCACTGCCTCACACTGCCAGAGACCCATCTTCAATCCTGACCTCAGGTGCTGTCAGTGTGGAGTTTGCATGTTCTCTTTGTGACTGCATGGGTTTCCTCCGGGTGCTCCGGTTTCTTCCCACATCCCAAAGGCATGCATGTATGTTTGTTGGTCAATTGGCCCGTGTAAATTGCCCCTAGTGTGTAGGGAGTGGATAAAAAAAAGAAGGAGAACATAGAACTTGTGTGAAGGGGTGATCAATATTTGGCATGGACTGGGTGGGCCGAAGGCCCTGTTTCCACGCTGTATCTCTAAATTCTAAACCTGTATATCAAAACAGTACCTCAAGTGTTTTACAACTATTTGTGGAGTATGGTCAATATTGTATTTACAAAACAATACCAAATTGGCTCCCTGAATTGTAATGTGGTAACAGCCAGTAATTCAGTAATTATGTCTCTAGTAACATTGTCTGTGGGATCTATATTGGTAAGGACACTAGGAAAACTCCCTTGCTCTCCTTGTACCATGAGATCTTTCACATTCTACTTACAAAATTGGTAGGGCCTCGGATTAATGTCTTATCCAAAATATAAAGCCTCTGGCAGTGAAGCACTCACTGAATATTACAGTGGAATATTTATCTAGAGATTTGTGTGGGAAGTAGGACTTGAATTAGTTTCAGAAGTGAGAGTGTGAATCACTTGAGCCACACCCATCTCACCATGGAATGATTCAAAAGCATTTGTGCTCTTGAATACATTCCAGGAATTATATGTTTAGTTTGATTATTATTGATATTTCCTTAATTATTTCATTACTTAATTATGCCAAATACATTTACAATTAGAAAATCCATCATGAGATATATATCAGAGCAAAAATGCATCCACTTTAGTTCACTCATGCCCAATTGCATTCTACAAAGGACACTTCTCTTGCCCTGTTACAAAGCAACAAAGTAGATATTTAAGTAAGAGGGCCATAAGTTAAAGACAGTTGGAAACTAAAGGGCCTGTATCACTTTCACAACTTAATTTTTTCATCCCGACCATTTTTTTACTCATGGACATTTTATATCGGGCTGGAAAAAGCGTCCCGACTTATCTGATGCCACGAGTACCTACGGCTAGCATAACAAGCCGCTACGATATATCTACGAACTCCTACAACCTCCTACGGACTCGTTACAAACATTCTGCAAGTTTGAATCAGGGGAAACTCGGGAGCATTCAAAAGTGGGACAGGCCCTTAAGTTATGACGATTCCAAGTTGCGGGGATGATTTTGATGTGATGCATGATCATTTCTTTGCATTCATATTGAACGTCCATCTGTAATTTGCATGATGATCCTGGCTAACTTCACAATTAATGGTTTCCTCTTTATTGCATCATAAGCTATCATCGGGCAGCCCTTTGTAATGTACATTTTTGACTGTAACGTGATTTGGAGCATCCTGAAGTTTGAAAGGTTCAAAATAAATGCAAGTCTTTTTAAACAGTGAGGATCATAAAAATGGTCACTGGTTCATTGTGAAAAGCATCATCTTTTGAAGGGATTTAAGTATGTTATCAAATGTTGCCAGTGTCCCATGCACTGTTTTATATGGGATAGAACTAGTGTGAACGGGTGCTCAATGGTTGGCGTGAACTGAGTGGGCCGAAGGGCCTGTTTCCATGCTGTATCTCTAGACTCTAAACCTGTATATCACAAGAGTATCCCAAGTGTATTACAGCCATTTTTGGTGTATGGTCAATATTGTATTCACATAACGTGTATGAAGGAACTGCAGATGCCGAAGATAGACACAAAATGCTGGAGTAACTCAGCAGGACAGGCAGCATCTCTGGGGAGAAGGAATGGGTGACGTGAAGAAGGTTCAGACTATGAAGAAGGTTCTCGACGGAAAACGTCAGCCATTCCTTCTCTCCAGAGATGCTGCCTGTCCCGCAGAGGTACTCCAGCATTTTGTGTCTATCTTGTAATTACATGACATTGCTAAACTTATGGTCATTGGTGCCCCAACTGGGATACTGTCCTACGGTCCAGTTTGTTGGTTTGAATATTCTTAAAACTGTTGCGTTATAAAAGGATAAAGCAAGAATGAGCTTACAATCTTTTCCATAAAACAATCATGTATACATTCCATTCATACTGCAAATTGGAGATCATAGTTTACTGAAACCACATATTAATTATGAAATGTATTTTGCAGCTATCTCTTTTAAAAGAATTAATTGATATTCTTCAAAATGGAATGGAGGAAGTTCTTCAGCAGCTCACAAGTTCCAAAAAAGACAAGACTACAAGGAAAATCCATGATTTTAAACAGGTGGATGAATTAAAAGTGAGTTGAAGCAGATTTTGTCTGATATGTATAGATTTTATTGGAGGAGAATCGTTTGTTTCTTATCATTGAAGTCCTGATTCCTGGTACTTTTTTGTACATTAAATGATGCTCTTTATTCCTTATATATATTAAACAGAACAGCACTCCTCCTTTCTTATGCACTCTGGCCTCACATATAAAACTGAAGTTGGGAGGAGTTAATTCAATAAGAACAGCAGCACTGTTAATAATAATATCAATAATACATAGGGAACCATTATCCCAACTCCTCCCAACTTCAGTTTTATAAGTGAGGCCAGAGTGCATAAGAAAGGAGGAGGAGTGGCTGTTCTGTTTAATGATTCCCTCCAAAGCAAGCAGATATCTTATGGAAACTTTGCCTCCTTTGAATATGTGGCTGTTAAGTTGAACTCTTCTTCCCGAGTTATGTTCCTAAATGTCTACAGGCCACCTAAATACTGTGCAGCCTTTTTTGACGAATTTTCTGAACTACTGTCTACAATCTGTATTGACTTTGACTGTGTAGTTATTGTTGGTGATTTTAACATTCATGTTGACAAACTCCATGACAAAGGGACTAAAGAACTGTATTGTGTCATTGATAACTATGGACTGAATCAGCATGTGACGGAGCCCACACACAACAAAGGTCACACTCTGGACTTAGTCATGTCCAAGGGTGTTAGCATTTCTAAGGTTGTTGTGATTGATGCTGCCCTCTCTGATCATTCCTGTGTTTTCTTTGAGAGTGCTATCTCTGTGCAGACTAATGTTCAAAGAAAAGTAATCACAAAACAGTACATAACAGAAAACACCTGTGGAACATTTATTCAGGCTTTCTCCTCCACGCCCACTCTCCCTTGGGTCTCAGTAAATGAGTTTGTCGATAATTTCAATGTGAAAATTACAAATATTATTGATGCCATTGCACCCACTAAGGTGAAAGTGGTCCCTGGCAAAAAGAAGTCTCCATGGAGAAACGCCACGTTGGTAAAAATTGGAAAAAGAGAGTGTCGGAAAGCTGAACGTAGGTGGCGGAAAACAAATCTCCAGGTTCACTATTACATCTATAAAGAAAGACTTCGAATCTACAACTTGGAACTGAGAAATGCAAGGCAATCCTTCTTCTCTGACATCATTGCCAAAAACAATAATAATGCACGGGCCTTGTTTACTACTGTCGACAGGCTAACAAACCCTCCTGTGTCAGTAGCCCCTGAACTGCTTTCCACAAGGGCCTGTAATGAATTTGCCTCCTTCTTCACCGACAAAATTCAGAAAATTAGGCAAGCAGTCAGTGCCTCCACATCAGGTGCAGGACATGTGTTGTCCATGTGTCCACTTATAATCAATTCAAATACCATGACACAATTTTATGTTATTAACCATAAAACCTTGGAGGACATTATACAACATTTGAAATCCTCCTCCTGCTGCCTCGATATTCTACCAACAGGCCTTTTCAAAGGTGTATCAAACTGCATGACCTCAGACCTTCTACAGATTGTAAACACGTCCCCTCTCTCAGGTGTCTTCCCACAGGCCCTGAAAACTGCTGTTATCAAGCCTCTCTTAAAAAAGAAAAACTTAGACACTTCACTACTGAACAATTATAGACCAATATCAAACCTCCCATTTCTCAGTAAAATCATTGAAAAAGCTGTTTTTAAGCAGCTGAACAATTTCATGTTAATGAACAGCTG
Organism: Amblyraja radiata; assembly: GCF_010909765.2. Lineage (NCBI taxonomy): Eukaryota > Metazoa > Chordata > Chondrichthyes > Rajiformes > Rajidae > Amblyraja > Amblyraja radiata. Next base: position 35,628,182 of record NC_045976.1, on the reverse strand, counting down.
TTTTGATGTCTTCCAGTCAGGATTTAGACCACACCACAGCACCGAGACGGCTCTTGTTAAGGTCTTCAATGACATTCACTTAAACACAGACAATGGCAAAATTTCAGTCTTAGTATTACTAGATCTCAGTGCTGCATTCGACACAGTCGATCACAACATATTACTAGACCGTCTGGAAAACTGGGTGGGACTTTCGGGCACAGCATTAAAATGGTTTGAATCCTACTTGAAGGACAGGGACTACTTTGTGTCTATAGGTAATTACACATCTGAGCATGCAAAAATTACATGTGGAGTTCCCCAGGGCTCCATTCTGGGGCCTCTTCTGTTTAACATCTACGCTTCCACTGGCTCAGATCATGAAAAACATCAAAATATGTTACCATAGTTACGCAGACGACACACAAATCTACATAACAATATCACCAGGAGACTATAGTCCAATACAAGCACTGAGTAGATGCATTGAGCAAATCAACGATTGGATGAACCAGAATTTTCTCCAAATAAACAAAGAAAAAACTGAAATAATTGTTTTTGGAGCCAAGGTAGAACGATTAAAAGTTAGCACCCAGCTTCAAATGGTAATGCTAAAAACAACAAACCAAGCCAGAAACTTAGGAGTAGTCATGGACTCAGACCTGAACTTCAACAGCCACATAAAAACAGTCACAAAGTCAGCCTACTATCACCTAAAGAATATATCAAGGATTAAAGGACTTATGTCTCAGCAGGATTTGGAAAAACTTGTCCATGCATTTATCTTCAGCAGGCTCGACTACTGTAACAGTGTCTTTACAGGTCTCCCTAAAAAGTCGATCAGACAGCTGCAGTTAATTCAGAACGCTGCTGCTCGAGTCCTCACTAAGACCAAAAAAGTAGATCACATTACTCCAGTTCTGAGGTCTTTACACTGGCTTCCTGTCTTTCAAAGAATTGATTTCAAAATACTACTGTTGGTTTACAAAGCACTGAATGGTTTAGGGCCAAAATACATTTCTGATCTTCTGCTTAGCTACGAACCACCCAGACCTCTCAGATCGTCTGGGACAGGTCTGCTCTGTGTCCCCAGAGTCAGAACTAAACATGGAGAGGCAGCATTTAGTTTTTATGCACCACATATCTGGAACAAACTCCCAGAAAACTGCAGGTCTGCTGCAACTCTCAGCTCTTTTAAATCTAGACTGAAGACTTTTCTGTTTGCCGCTGCCTTTCAGTAAACAATACAATTTATTAATTACCTATATTGCACTGTAACTTTTATTCCTGGTTTTATTCTATTTTAAATATTTTATTTGATTGCTTTTAATTTTGTAATTATTTTATCTGAATAATCTAATAATCATTTTACATCTAAATGTCATTTCATATGTGTTTCTTTCCAATGCTTATAATGTTTTATGTAAAGCACTTTGAATTACATTGTTGTTGAAAGGTGCTATACAAATAAACTTGCCTTGCCTTGCCTTGCCTTGACTCAAAAACACTGCTGGCGTGATGCAATCTAGCATGTGAGGGATTATCAAGAGCTCCTCTGCTATGTTGAATCAAGGAACTCCAGATGCTGGTTTACAAAAGAGACGCAAAGTGCTAGAGTAACTCATTGGGTCAGGCAGCACCCTGGAGAACATGGGTTGGGGATGTTTTGGGTCGGAACCCTTCTTCAGACTGCTGTAGCGGGGAGGAAGAATGAAGAAAGTTAGAAGAAGGGTGTCAGAGATTATGGGATAAGGCAGGAGAATGGGGTTAGGAGGAAGAGATAGATCAGCCATGATTGAATGGCAGCGTAGACTTGATGGGTCGAATGGCCTAATTCGACTACTATCACATGATATAATCTTATGAAGAAAGGATGAGCAGGACAAAGCATGGCAAGTAATAGGTTAACTTAAGCAAAGGGGATTTTTCATAGGCAGTTGGGTGGACAAAGCCTAGCGATGAAAAGATAGGTGTGAGACAAAAGAATTGAAGAGTTGCGAATTGTGAAACCAGAGGAAGGACTGTAGGTGGAGGGGGAGGGGTGAAATATGTGCGAGTCCAGGTTGGGCATAGGGGCGGGGAATGAAGAAAGGAAGGTGTGGGGGAGAGAGGGGAGGGGGATATGTGAAATCCCGGGAAAAGGCCGTGAGCCAAATTCTTGTGCTTGGATTATCCTCCCAGTGGCGGACAAGCCAGTGACTCTGTATGTGCTCACCACAGTTCTTTCCAACAGCTTGCAACTATCTCTGTCATGCACAAGTGAGTGCAATGTATACTGATACTGATCCATGAAGATAGTATGTTGCACCTTTGGGCTCCTACATCAGTAAGGGAGAAATAAGACATTGCAAGCCCGGAAGACAAGAGGAGGGAGAAAGGGAATAGTGTTTCGAAATGTCTAGACCAGGGGTGGGGAACCTTTTCATGTTGGAAGGCCGCATTAATTTAGCTGTAATCTAATAAGGCCGCATCCAAGAAACTTCAATTATATATAGGGTTATTTTGTTGAATCTTCTTTTTCTCTTTGGTTTTTTAAATACGTTCATTTTAAGATTAAAATTAAAATAATAAAAGACGAACAAAAACATATTAATAAAAATAAAAGGATTTGTTCTACAAAATTCGGATTCATTCAAAAGGCCGCACTTAATGGCCTAGAAGGCCGCATGCGGCCTTAACGCTGCAGGTTCCCCACCCCTGGTCTAGACCAATTTTCTGCTAGGACGATTTCAGCTGGAATGATTGTTAGTACAATCTATGTGAGATTTACATCATTTTGCATGTAAAAATCTAGAAGGTGCAAATCCATCTAATTTTCAAATTGTCTTCCATGTAATTTAGTAGTAATTCAGAATTAATCTATTGTAACTTCAGCAAGATCAGATAGCAAATGAGTTTTTGTTTCACCTCTTGATTCAGGTACAGGGATCATCCCTGAAGTACAACCTTGCTAGCCAATCTCTCTCTGAAACGCAAGAGGTGGTGGAGGAGTTTGACTCGGATACACCAGATTTTGCCCATCTGGACGAAGCCCATGTATTCCGGAGTGGAAGTACTTCATTGCATGGTGTAAGAGTGAAGGTAACAGCTGAACAAAGAAAAAAATAACATTTATTATGGTAAACATTTATAAATTAGTGGTGGGCTGAAACTGGAGGATTACCTCAAGTCCTAAAAATGGTACTGGAAGGATAGACCAGATAGGCAGCAGAAATGTTTGGTGTGCTTAAAGATGTCTTAAGGGCCTGTTCCACTTTCACAACCTAATTCTCGACCTCTGCCAAGTTTGCCCTTGACTAATACTCGCAGCATGGTCGTCACGAGGTCGTAGGTAAGTCGTAGGTAGGTCATGATGCTAGTCGTAGGTACTCGTGGCATCAAGTAGGTCGGGGCGTTTTTCTAGCCTGATGAAAAATGTCCACGAGTAAAAAAGGTCGTGAATTAGATCGTGAAAGTGGAACAGGCCCTTTACAGCTGTCTTAAAAGAGGAGAAAGAGTGTGGCGGGGAGAGGATCAGTGGGTGATTGGCTATATTTTAAGGAATTAATTTCAGAACTCAGACCCAAGGTATTTAAACTTAACCTGGAGTTGGGGCCCTTGAAATGGAGGAAACCCTGAAGTGTAGAGCTGGATTTCAGAATAGCTGTGGGTTGGGGAGGTCATAGGTTTATGGAAGGTTGATGTCAGGTAGGATTTGAGCAAGAAGACACTAATTTAAAAATTCTCACTTTGTCAGACTCACTTACATATGTAGACATGGGGAATGCAGAGTATGTCACACTTGCAGCTTTTTGCCTATGTATTGCAGGAGGTTATAAGGTAGTTACATTGAAAGTGGCTATGCACACCACAGTGCTGATGATGCACATCAGCTACACTGCGTACAGCAAATGCACCATATTCCAAGACATTCAAATCACATGAGGATTGCGTTTCTAGAGTTTTATAAAATTCATACAAAGTTCATTTGAGATTCTCTCTAGATAAGCTGCAACATGTACCATTTTTATCATTGTCCACATGAGGAATATTAGAATAGGATCTATTTGTCCATTAACAGCATACTAATGACCACTTTGGATGACAAATTTCAATATTGCCCTTTACAAGAGTTCAACACATCTGAGAGAGCAATAAAATGGGACAATGGTTGGAATCCCAGTGTGGGAGTACACCCAGAAATCAGGAGCACACGGCTTTTTGGAAGGTGATGGACATTCACACACTGGTGTGGAGCACCAAGGAATTCAATACATCTCCAACAAATTCAAGGGAATCTACAAAGGATACGTTCCCAGGGTTGGCTTGGGCTTTGTCTTAGCTCTCTTTAAGTAGCACTGACACACTAGCAGCAATTAGAACATCAGTCAACCTTAGGTTTGGGCTTATTGAATGCACCCAAAGAACTGGGAGCATGGAGTGCTGAGATTAAGAAAGAGATATCAATTAAATCAGGTAAAGCTAATGGAGATTCAAAAGGAAACAATGCGATTAGCTTAGATGGGCAGTGCATTCAGAAAGTATTCAGATCCCTTCACTATTTCCACAAATTGTTACGTTACAGCCTTATTTTAAAATGGAATAAATTATTTTTGTTATCATCAATCTACACACAATACCCCAGAATGAAGAAGCTAAAACAGGTGTTTAGAAATTTTGCAGAGTAATTAAAAAGAAATAACTGAAAAATCATATTTACATAAGTTTTCAGACCCTTTGCTATGACACGGAAAATTGAGCTTAGGTTCATCCTGTTTCCATTGAATATCCTTGAGGTGTTTCTACAACTTGATTGGAGTCCACCAGTGGTAAATTAAATTGATTGGATATGATTTGGAAAGGCACACACCTGTCTATATAAGGTCCCACAGTTGAACCACCAGGACTCTTCAATGAGCTGGCCGCCCAGCCAAATTGAGCAACTGGGGGTGAAGGGCCTTGTTCAGGGAGGTGACCAAGAACCCGATGGTCACTCTGACAGAGCTCCAGAGTTCCTCTGTGAAGATGGGAGAACCTTCCAGAAGGACAACTATATATGCGGCACTCCACCATTCGGGCCTTTATGGTAGAGTGGCCAGACGGAAGCCACTCCTCAGTAAAAGGCACATGACAGCCCACTTGGAGTTTGCCAAAAGGCATGAAAAATAAGATTCTTTGGTCTGATTAAACCAAAATTTGCCACAATGCCTACCGTCCATCTGGAGGAAACCAGGCACTGCTCATCACTTGGCAAATACCATATCATACTACAGTGAAGCATGGTGGTGGTAGCACAGTACAGAGAGATCCTTGATGAAAACCTGCTCCAGAGCTTTCTGGGCCTCAGACAGGGGCAGAGGTTCACCTTCGAACATGACAACGACCCTAAGCACACAGCCAAGACAACGCAGGAGTGGCTTTGTGACAAGTCTGTCAATGTCCTTGAGTAGCCCAACAAGAGCCCGGACTTCAACCCGATCGAACATTTCTGGAGGGACCTGAAAATAGCAGTGCATCGATGCTCCCCATCCAACCTGACAGAGCTTGAGAGGATCTGCAGAGAAGAATGGGAGAAATTACCCAAATACAGATTTGCCAAGCTTGTAGTGTCAAATCCAAAAAGACTTTAGGCTGTAATCGCTGCCAAAGGTGCCTCCACAAAGTACTGAGTAAAGGGTCTGAATACTTAAGTAAATGTGATATTTCAGTTATTTCTTTTTAATTACTTTGCAAAACATGTTTTCGCTTTTTTAATGGTGGGTAGTGTGTAGATTTATTATATAAAATGAATGAATCTAATCCATTTTAGAATAAGGCTGTAACGTAACAAAATGTGGAAAAAGTGAAGGGTCCTGAATACTTTCTGAATGCACTATACATTTATTGTTCTGTGCATGCAGAGTAGGCTGAATGAAGACAGCACCGGAACAGGCCCTTCAGCCCACAATGTGTGGCTTGTTTCCTTGTTGCATGACTGTAATGAGGTCTCCACACTGATACTAATGTCTTGCACACATTTACACAAATGATATGTATGAGATTATTGAAAACAGATCACCATTCCATGATTGATTGTAGCTTTTTAATACAATTTATACTAGAATGGCACTGATTTCTGCCCTCCGATTATCTTGAAGTTTGGATGTGGCCACTCATGGTGCAGACTCATTGGGGCAGAGAGTCACTGTGACCCAATTTCCCCTGTGTTTTCCCCTCATCTCCATGGAAAGTTCTTGTGTAGTTTTTAGTTTTAGAGATATAGCACAGAAACAGGCACTTCGGCCCACCGAGTCTGCACCGACCAGCGACCCCCGCACATCAACACTACCCCACACACACACTAGGGACAATTTACACATACACCAAGCCAATTAAACTACAAACCTGTACGTCTTTGGAATGTGGGAGGAAACCGGGGCACCCGGAGATAATCCACGTAGTCACAAGGAAAACGTCCAGCTGTTCTTTGGCTGCCATGGATTTTGTTCCTTCCATGTCTGACATCCATCCCCATTGTGGCAAAGATCCCCACCATCCTATTTTAGATTCTAATGACAATTCATCCTGACACTGCTTTTATTTTATTTTGGTCAATTTCAAGATTTAATTTTACAAACAATTTGATTGACTATTAGTGATAACGCAGCTCGTATTTAGCAGATCTGAAAAAGTTCATTTCAATTTTTGCACTGGAACTTATTTTGGTTTTATTCATTGACTTTTGTTCTCTGGTTACACAGGAAGTGTCTGAGGGTTTGAGGAGTAAGGGTAAAGAAGACAGTCCTGGAATTTCAGTAGCAGTTGATGGTGAAACCAGTGACATATCATCAGTTCCGGAGAGGAGTGGTTCATATCTCAATGGACCAGTGACTGGTAATCAGACCATGACGAGGACAACCAAGGTAAGCCAGATTCCATGTTACAGAGGTTGGCACCAACCCAGTCGCTTTACCCAGTTTGGGCCTCATATCTGAGGAAGGATGTGTTGGCGTTGGAGAGGGTCCAGAGGAGGTTTACGAGAATGATCCCAGGAATGATTGGGTTAACATATGATGAGCATTTGATAGCACTGGTTCTGTGGAGTTTAGAAGGGTGAGTGGGGGGGACCTTATTGAAACTTACTGAATAGTGGAAGGCCTGGATAGAGTCGATGTGGAGAGAATGTTTCCACGAGTGTGAGAAACTAGGACTAGGGGCCATAGCTTCAATACCTTTAGGAAGAAGATGAGAGGGAATTTCTTTAGTCAGAGGCTGGTGAACCTGTGGAATTCATTACCATATAAAGCTGTGGAAGCCAAGTCAATGGATCTTTTCAAGGCGGAGATTGACAGATTCCTGATTAGTAAGGGTGTCAGGAGTTATGGGGAGAAGTCAGGAAAATGGGGTTGAGAGGGAGAGATAGATCAGCCATGATTGAATGGTGGGGTAGACTTGATCAGCCTAATTCTACTCCTAGAATTTATGAAATTATGAACTTTACGGCAATATGAAGAAGGGAACAGGTGGATGACATGGATTTGGAGCCCTGATTATACAAAGATTAGTTCACTGTTCTTTGGGACAGGACGTCAGCATAAGGATTAGCCATGAGGTGTAGGCAGATAACAATGGCACTGATCCTTTCTGCTACTGCAAGGTGTCAACAGGAGACCTTTCCCATTGGCAGGGGAGGACCCTAAATTGGGGGTTTCAATACAAGAGGTATGGAGAGACCCAGGTAACCATAAGGAGATCTAAAATATTAAAAATCATCCTCAACAATAAACACACAAGGCAGAAAATGACTGCAACTATCTATGACCCCTAACAATATTTCTCTCTAAATCCCAAATCACTTTCCACTCTCCCAAGCCATGCCTCATCTCCTGGCCTGGGATGTTATCTCCCCACATCTTTATCAGTCCTCAGCCTAGACCCTGATCTCATCCAAAAGTCCACATCCAGTCCTTGGTCCCTGACAATACTTATCTAAGGAGTGTTGTATCACTTGCAGGAGTTCGAAGTACCTCACAGTAAAATGGATGTTAAACCAGTCCTCTGGCACTACATCGTATACAGGGGGCATTCTGCTGTTCCTGCTTGATACCATATGAAATTAAGTTGAAATTCAGAGCATTGCCATTCTCTGTCCCATTCTGCAAGATTGAACAAGCACGATTGCTCTGCCCCTCCCATTTGAAGGGTCTGTTGGTGCAAATGATCTGGGGTATTTCAGGATCTAATGATCACCCTCAAACATTCACCTTTCAAATAAAGTGTGCTTAATTATGTAGGCCCTGAAATTCCAATGCAATATCCATGGAAACAGTGTAAGAGATTGTATTCAGCTGTTTACAACATTCAGCTGGAGGTTTTGAGGGTCTTGCTGTGAGTTACTAGGGAAACCTGCACAAGCATTACCTAATTTCTGACTGCATTATCTAATATTTATTTTCTATCAGTTAAAATAACCTGTTGTAACTTCCTCTGCTCATTCGGTCTCTTTGAGCAACATCTAAGCTTTCTTTGGTTCTGTATCTTTAACAGATAAAGCAAAAAGCAAGGAGACGTACAAACAAGCAGGCCTCAACAGTAAGTATATACACTTGTTACTAACTACAAGTACGTGATCCCACAACTATTTTTGCTCCTACAATCTCACTGAATCACATATAGGTGCCAAAAACAGGGGTAGATTTGACTTTGATCTTGGTACTAGAAGTATGCAAGAGCTTTAACTGCCAGTTCTATTCCACACTGTTACACTGAGTTAAATGGAACGGACTGTGTGGAACATAGAACGGTACAGCATAGGAACAGGCCGTTCGGCCCACAGTATCTGTGCAGAACATGATTGCAAAACTAACTTTGTGCAGGGGGGGAGTGAAATCAGTGTCCAATACACTTGAGTATGTTTACTAGTGGTGACCAAAGTATAATTTCTCCCATATATCTGCACTTTATCTTGGCAATATAGGCATGTATGAGCTCATACACTTTGGACCAAAATACTATTAAAGAGTATTTCCTAAAATAACGAGAAACTAGGAAATCTTAATGATCCTGGACGTCCCACCACATACATTATCAAATACCATTGCACAAAGCAATCATAGGGCTCGTGGAGTTTTGGTCGTTGTCACTAGGTGTCAGGAATACAAAGGACTGCCAAATACAAAATATTTTAATGTATTTGGAGCCCTGGACAGATCTGCTGGCATGTTGTAGCTGGTACAGAGCATCGCAGCGAAGAAGGATATATTGGACCGATTTGCGTGAATGATTCCAGAGCCTCCAGGACAGGATTTAGAATCGTCTCAAGTATTTTTTAGCAAAGGAAATTGAAGAATGATCTGGTTGAGGTGTTTAAAACATGACATCAGCTTGACACAATAGATGTGGGAAAGTATTGCTTTTGAAGAGAAAGTCAACAGCAAAGCAACATAGTCAATCTTTGGAAATGAACAGGAAGCCTATTTGAAGTAAATGCTTATGTAGATTTAGAGCTCCTTCCCACAAGTGTGTTGGGATATATTTTAGGAAATCAAAGAAGAGTAGGACACACAATGAATGTTAGGACCCGAGAGAGTAATAAGAAATAGAGGGATCTTGATGTACAAGTCCAAAAACTCCTAAAGATTGTTTCGCAGTTAGATGCGATGATGAAGAAAGCATATGGGTCTTTGAATTCCAGGGAGACAGTCCCAGAGTAAATGGCATTTCTAATATCAGTCTTGTGGATTTTCATGAATCAAAAGTAAGCAGTAATCAGATCAAGTAATGCGTTGATATCATGGAAAAAATGTCAATCCTTAAAAAAATCAGCAATTTTCCAAATAAATTCAAGTCTGTAATCCTTTTGAATGAAAATCCTCTCTAGTACATGATATTTATCTCTATTATAGTTCAACCATTCTGTCTAAATATAAGCAATTAAATCATTGTGAGAAGGCAATAAGCAAAGTTGATACCATGCATTTTGGAGAGAACGTGTCCAAGTATTTTTATACACTATGTGATCCAGGCTTGTGAATATTTGACTCTATAATCTCATGCTGGCAATGGGCCATGGTATCTTCTACCAGCAGAAATATTTCCTACAACTGCTGCGTTGTAAATTTATGATGTGTTAAATAAATAGTAGTCTTATGAAAAAAAATCTCAATATGTCATTCCCAGTCTGTGAGTTAAAATCAATGGATAGTTCACCCACCAAACAATGCTACCATCATTTCTCCCTTCAATGATTCAATAAAGTGCAGGCAATATACAGTGCCCTATTTGGGACAATGACCCATCATTTATTTATTTGCCTCTACTCCAATATTTGAGATTTGTAATAGAAAAAAATATCACATGTGGTTAAAGTGCACATTGTCAGATTTTAATAAAGGTCATTTTTATACATTTTGGTTTCACCACGTAGAAATTACAGCTGTTTATACATAGTCCTCCCATTTCAGGGCACCGTAATGTTTGGGACACGTGGCTTCACAGGTGTTTGTAATTGCTCAGGTGTTTAATTGACTCATTAATGCAGATATAAGAGAGCTCTCAGCACCTAGTCTTTCCTCCAGTCTTTCCATCACCTTTGAATGAATGAGTTTATTGGCCAAGTATTCACATACAAGGAATTTGCCTTGGTGCTCCGCCCACAAGTGACAACATGACATACAGTGACAGTTAAGAATGATACATAAAATATTAAACATTAATAATAAAACATTATTGATTAAACATGTGAATTAAATAAAATACCAGAGCAAAAGGAGGCCACAGAATTTTGGTTATTGAGTAGAGATACTGCTTGTGGAAAAAAGTTTTTTTTATGTCTGGTTGTGGCAGATTTGACAGTCCGGAGTCGCCTTCCAGAGGGAAGTGATTCAAATACTTTGTGGCCAGGGTGAGAGAGGTCAGAGATGATCTTACCCACTTGCTTCCTGGCCCTTGCAGTGTACAATTCGTCAATGGAGGGAAGGTTGCAGCCAATAACCTTCTCAGCCGGTTCGCTGAATCAGACAATTCGCTGCAGCCTCCAGGTGTCGTGCTTGGTGGCTGAGCCAAACCAGACCATGATGGAGAAGGTGAGGACAGACTCTACGATGGCCATGTAGAATTGGACCATCATTGCCTGTGGCAGATTGTGCTTCCTCAGCTGCCGCAGGAAGTACATCCTCTGTTGTGCCTTTTTGACTGTGGAGTCAATGGTAGCCCCCCACTTAAGGTCCTTGGAGATGATGATTCCCAGGAACTTAAAAGACTCCACAGATGTAACTGTGGTGTTGTTGTTGGTGAGTGGGGTGAGGAAAGTCTCCTAAAGCTTTTGGAAACTTTTATTGCTGTTTATCCACATGAGGAACAAAGTTGTGCCAATGAAAGTTTAAAAAAAAAACATTATGAGACTGAGAAACAAGAATAAAACTGTTAGAGACATCAGGCAAACCTTAGGCTTACCAAAATCAACTGTTTGGAACATCATTAAGAAGAAAGTGAGCTTACTAATTGCAAAGGGACTGGCAGGCCAAGGAAGACCTCCACAGCTGATGACAGAAGAATTCTCTCTATAATAAAGAATAATCCCCAAACACCTGTCCGACAGATCAGAAACACTCTTCAGGAGTCAGGTGTGGATTTGTCAATGACCACTATATCACATTGAATGATGGTGCTGGCTTGACGGGCCTACTCCTGCGCCTATTGTCTGTCCGCAGAAGACTTCATGAACAGAAACACAGAGGCTACACTGCAAGACGCAAACCACTGGTTAGCCGCAAAAATAGGATGATCAGGTTACAGTTTGCCAAGAAGTACTTAAAAGAGCAACCACAGTTCTGGAAAAAGGTCTTGTGGACAGATGAGACGGAGATTAACTTAAAACAAAGTGATGGAAAGAGCAAAGTATGGAGGAGAGAAGGAACTGTCCAAGATCCAAAGCATACCACCTCATCTGTGAAACATGGTGGTGGGGATGTTATGACCTGGGCATGTATGGCTGCTGAAGGTACTGGCTCGCTTATCTTCATTGATGATACAACTGCTGATGGTAGTAGCATAATGAATTCTGAAGTGTAGAGACACATCCTATCTGCTCAAGTTCAAACAAATGCCTCAAAACTAATTGGCCGGCAGTTCATTCTACTGCAAGACAATGATCCCAAACATACTGCTAAAGCAACAAAGGAGTTTTTCAAAGCTAAAAAATGGTCAATTCTTGAGTGACCAAGTCAATCACCAGATCTGAACCCAATTGAGCATGCGTTTTATATGCTGAAGAGAAAAATGAAGGGGACTAGCCCCCAAAACAAGCATAAGCTAAAGATGGCTGCAATACAGGCCTGGCAGAGCATCACCGGAGAAGACATCCAGCAACTGGTGATGCCCATGAATTGCAGCCATTGCATGCAAAGGATATGCAACAAAATACTAAACATGACTACTTTCATTTACATGACATTGCTGTGTCCCAAACATTATGATGCCCTGAAATGGGGGGACTATGTATAAACATAGCTGTAATTTCTACATGGTGAAACCAAAATGTCTAAAAATAACCTTTATTAAAATCTGACAATGTGCACTTTAACCACATGTGATTCTTTTCTATTACAAATCTCAAATTGAGAAGTACAGAGGTAAATAAATAAATGATGGGCCTTTGGCCCAAACATTATGTAAGAGAAAAAGTAATTCCCTATAATTTACAAGCAGTTCAATGGCATTACTGATTAGACACAAACCTTCAAGTAGACACTGGCTCTCTGCTGAAACTTGCTGATGAATTAAATCACATCTCTTTCCTCCGATTACATAGGATCATTCACTTACCCACACAGATCCAGAATCTGAGAGAGATCTGGGAAAATAATCTGCTTCTTTCAGTTCACAGATTCAAACATGTAGTGTCCTGTGAAGCTTTAATAGGTGGACTTCAAAGTGAAACCATGGCTCCTCACACATAGTCACACAGCCAGGATTCTCTTTTAAATAAGTAAGCATTGCACTGGCATGAATTTGTAAAAGCTGCAGCAATCAGCAAATCATTGCCTTTAGCACTGCAATAACTTAGATTAAGCATTGTGCAAAATGTGGAATTGTATATGGGCATAATAGATGGGAAGTGAAGAAATGTAAACTAAAGGATTATACGAGGATTAAATATGATTTATACTGTTTGGATTACATGAGCTTAAACATTGTTTAATATTAATTTAAAAATATAGTGAATCAATTCATGATCTTGCGGCTAACTGCAAGGAGTAGGCATATTGCACTATTTTGGAACCTGCAGAGGTTACTCCCAATATTGTTTCAAGAATGAAGACTGACAATTTACTCCAGTAGAAATGTTGACATGAGGGTCTCCACATGCCATAAAATTAGTCTGTTCAATACTAATATGTGTGTTTAATATATTCATGTGAACTTCCTTTCAATGGTGTTACAGAAGCTTCCTTCATCCTGCTATATTACATAGACATTACATAGATTAGTCTCTGAATCCTCGTAGTTCAACCCCTGACAATGATCATTGTTAATCTCTGTGCATTCTTTCTGTTGCCAAATTGTGGAGTTTCCACTTTTACTTTTCCAATATCATTCCTTGACACAACATCCCACTTGCATGCCCAGAACACATAACAAACAGCGATATGATTATCCAACCATGAACAGTGAGTGTGCCACTGGTCACATCACGGACCAGGAGTGTTTCTAAGGTTACACATTCCAGTTGGTTCACCTTCAGCACCCAACTTAATTTGTGAGTGAGTCACATCAACTATTCAAGCATTTACTTATGTAATTAAACATATAGGTAAGTGTGCCTATATGTTTTATATGTAGGAGCACTGGCTTCCTGGTGTGCAAGCACTAGTCTAATAAGTCGCCTGTTACTTCAAACACCAATTCAATAAACAATAGGTGCAGGAGTAGGCCATTCGGCTCTTCGAGCCAGCACCGCCATACAATGTGATCATGGCTGATCATCCCCAATCCGTACCCCGTTCCTGCCTTCTCCCCATATCCCCTGACTCCGCTATCTTTAAGAGCCCTATCTTACTCTCTCTCGAAAGTATCCAGAGAACCGGCCTCCACCACCCTCTGAGGCAGAGAATTCCACAGACTCGCAACTCTCTGTGTGAAAAAGTGTTTCCTCGTCTCCGTTCTAAATGACTTACCCCTTATTCTTAAACTGTGGCCCCTGGTTCTGGACTCCCTCAACGTCAGGAACCTGTTTCATGCCTCTAGTACGTCCAAACCCTTAATAATCTTACATGTTTCAATAAGCTACCCTCTCATCCTTCTAAACTCCAGAGTGTACAAGTCCAGCCGCTCCATTCTCTCAGCATATGACAGTCCCGCCATCCCGGGGCCACGTGGCCTTTCCATTTTTACTCCTACAGTGAGTAAGACAAAGGGAATGAACGGTGGGATGGTAAATGGGAATGATAAATGAGTTTTAAAGATCCTGGTACTTTCAGGATGCAGGTGTAAAACTGAATCGAAAGATTCATTGTGGGACAAGTGGGGTTAGGTTTTTAAAGTTGTGAATTGAGTCGATGACTGAGCAGTGACTTTACACTTGACCAGGACTCTCCAGAACTAAGGTCAAAACCAAAGCCTTGAAAAATATCCTAAAACGGTTGAGAGATTATGGAAGCACTGCCACAGAATATTGCAGTTCAGCTAAAGAGATAAATATCTACTTAATTGTGAAATAACCCATGAGACTTTATGAGTCAAATGGTCTATGTATGTTCCTGATATCCAGAGGTAGTGGGTAAATCAGAGTGTTAATCTAATCTGCAAATGAAGGCTTTTATGTCTCCTCTTCTGACGGGGTTTACAGATCCAGTGAGAATAATTAGAAACATTGAACGACGAGGCACAGAATCAGTTGTATAATCCATTCATTGTATCTGTCCCAGCTCTTAGAAGGAAATGTCAAATTAATCCAATTCTTTTATTCTTTTCCTAGTTACCTTAAAAATTTAACCTAAGTCTTCCCAGATCAAGTTACCAGCGCAAAGTTGCCCCGATGCGAAACGTCATCCGTCCATTCCCTCCAAAGCTGCTACCTGATCTGCTGAGTTCCTCCAGATCTTTGCTTTTTGCTCAAGATTCCAACATCTGCAGTTTCTTGTGTCTCTGATATATTACATGCAGACTCTAAGCTGGTAGTTTCAGCATGGCTCCACAGACTTGGCAATTTGGAAACTACACCTGTTCAGTAAAAAGCATCGCGCTGCGTTGGAGTCTAAGGTGGTGTTGGAACATAATTTCACTCTATTGAACTCTAGTCTATAATGTATAGGCCCCGTGAAGGCTTAACATCAATAGCAAGTGACAACAATAGATACAACATACAGTTCCCCTCAATAGATCATTTTTTCCCATTTTAACAAGCATAACAATTCATCAATTGTTGAAAAACGTACAGAATGAAGCTGCACGTTACGATCTACAAATACACTTATCAGCTCCTCTTAAATTGTCATGCCAATTAGAATCAATTTCTCTAAGAAAACTCTACCTCAGCTTAATATCTGCAGGAGCTGAGCTTCCCAGAAAAAGTTGTGAAATGACTTTGCAACTAAAGATTTTAAATGTTCTAAGAATTTTATCTGGTTGTGTGTATTTTCAAAAAGACCTAGACAAGTAAGTTACCTTGTTTTGTAAGACCATTTTCTTGAGCTCTGTTACTTTGCAGAAAGGAAAGTTTGAATTTTGTATTTGTACTTAATGCGAAAAGGAAAAATAACACATGCCTTGTAAAATACAAAAATAAACTACCCTTGTCTTAAAAGAAACATTTCTTCGTGGATTTTATTGAACCACATTTCAATAAAAAAATAAAGTTTCAATCGTGAGTTTTCTCACCATCTAGATAACATGACTAAATGTTAGTCTTTATTGCTTGGTATGGTAACATAGTGGTTGTTATTATCCTGAAGATAGACACAAAATGCTGGAGTATCTCAGCGGGACAGGCAGCATCTCTGGAGAGAAGGAATAGGTGATGCTAGTGGAGACCCGATACATTGATCCGAGGACTAGAATTCTGATGCCATCACATTAGCTGGGGCATTCAGATTAAGCAATTAAATAACGGAACTAAAAATCTATGAAATTGTTTTAGACAATAGACAATATGTGTAGGAGTAGGCCATTCGGCCTTGAAAACCAGGATCACCAATGTCCGTCAGGAAGTGAATAAGAACATATAGGAGCAGTTGCAGGCCATTTGATCATAAGGTCATAAGTGATGGGTGAAAATTAGGCAAATCGGCCCATCAAGTCTACTCTGCCATTCAATCATGGCTGATCTATCTCTCCCTCTTAACCCCATACTTCTGCCTTCTCCCCATAACCTCTGACACCTATACTAATCAAGAATCCATTTACCTCTGCCTTAAAAATATCCACTGACTTGGCCTCCAGAGCCTTCTGTGGCAAAGAATTCCACAGATACACCACCCTCTGACTAAAGAAATGTCTCCTCATCTCCTTCATAAAAGAATGTCCTTTAATTCTGACCTAGACTCTCCCACTAGTGGAAACATCCTCGCCACACCCACTCTATCCAAGTCTTTTACTCTTCACTATCCTGCAGAACTGCTCTGCCATAGCTGACCTTGTACCTTAAGCACCATTTTCCTGTCCAATTCACATTCCTTTATTTAAACCTTGATCTCTGTTTTGATTGCAATCAATAGAAAAGCTACTATAGCCCTCCAGCACAGAGAATTCCATGAATTTCCCTCCTTTTGAAATCCTATTCATGGCCAAGGCTCCACCAACATGGTTGCCATTTAACCATCTTCTGAAATAGCCTGGTCATTTGCTCAGTCTTGGGGACAATTAGGAATCGGGAAAACACGCTGTCCTTGCATGTGACATTTTCATCCTGTAACAAAAAAAAGATATTGGGGAGTGAGGACAATGACCTAGAAACTTTGGTGGAAATATTCTTGCCGTTGAAATTAAATAAAGCTGGGTCCTATGAAACATCAATTCAACTATGAACAATGAAGAATAAAATAATCTTTTAAATCATGATTATAACATAACATCAGAGGGTTAATTTCTTGGTTTATGTTCAGACATTCCTGAACCATTGCATGCAGTGAACATCGAAGCACATTAAGGATATCAGAAGGACACCAACCTTTCACAGGAAAATTCCCTTCATTTGGAAAGTGTTTGGGCAGAAAATCTGAACTGATTTTTCAGGGACATAGACCACGCTTTACTCTGAAAACACTCACTCCATGTAACTCTGCTAGACATTTCAGCAACACTTCACTTAGTGATTTTAGTATAATAAATAACTGCACTGCAGAGCATAAAAATGAACAGAAGCCACAATTTTATAAATACATACACCAGCCTCAATCTAACCCAAGTGCCCAAACTTATCTTGACAGGTTATCTTGACAGACATTCCTGAACCATTGTTTGCAATGAACATCGAAGAACATTACGGTTATCGCAAGGATTCCAACTCATCCTAATTCTAGATTCAATTTTAAACTGTAGAGATTAGAAAGATCTTAACTTCAGATATATACAAAATGTTGGAGTAACTCAGCGGGACAGGCAGCATCTCTGGAGAGACTGAAGAAGGGTCCCGATCCAAAACATCACCCATTCTTTCTCTCCAGAGATGCTGCCTGCCCCTCTGAGTTACTCCAGCATTTTCTATCTATCTTCGGTTTAACCCAGCATCTGCAGTTCCTTCCAACAGATCTTAACTTCAGTTACCTCTCTCATAACCTAGACAGAACAATCATAAGATTCGTTGGTTTCAGAACAACTGGGAGGAGAAGGGGTGTGTTCCTGATCCTTAACAATATCCAGAGTTGATAGGTAGGCAAAAATAGGAACCAGGCTTGGCTGAGATATCCAAACATTTGGTTGGACACATTACTAGTGGCCACAGCCTACTTACAAAAATCCCTCCTCACACTCTTGCCAATATCCTAAACCCACACACTCTGTCCATCCATGCAGTGTACCAACATCCCTGTCAAGAAATGTTATATAAATCCCCAGTCGGATTGCTGAGCAGCCTGGAAACAAACTTGTCAAAAATTAATGAAAATTTTAAATATATTAATTTTTAATATTTCTATCGTTTTTCTTAGACTTAGATTCCTTTATTGTCATTCAGACCTTTCGGTCTGAACGAAATTTCATTGCCTGCAGTCATATACAATAATAATAAATAACAAAACATACAATAAACACAAATTAACATCCACCACAGTGAGTTCACCAAGCACCTCCTCACTGTGATGGAGACAAATGTCTTAGTCTCTGTCTCTTCCCAGATTTCTTTGAGAATGTGCAAGAGAATGTCAAATAAATAGCTATGAGACGTCCGTATTACAGGTACTAGGGTGAAGAGTGCACAATGTGAGTAGTTGCCTTCAGGCAAAGAGAGCAGGAGGAATCAAGAGCAAAGGAAACATTCTTATTGATGACACATTGAGCCCACCCTTCAAGACTTTGGTGCCTACGTTGTATGAGGTCTTCAATTGTACCCAAAGACTCAAATCACAAATTGTGAGCTGGTCCCGTGGTGCAGTAAATACATCTTATAAAAAGGATATTATAATAGATATAAGTGGTCAAGTTTTTCATGCCTTTTAAAACTAGTTATCAAGGAGAGAATATGAGAGAGTCTTCCAACTCAAAGGTTCTTAACCATCTCCGATTGACCAAGAAAATAACATAAGAAAACTAATTTCAAAACTATTTATGACATAACTAACATCCTACATGAATATTGCATTTTCTGGACATTCAATAAATTCTTGCTTACATTCGAGAGCCATTTCAAACAATACAAGGATTTTTAGATCTTTTTCTTTGGGGGGGGGGCAAATTCAATTGCAGTCTGGACCTCAAAATGAGCCCGACTGCCAAAAGGACCAGTCTTTGAGCTGGTGAAATGTACACATTTACCCTGATTGTACTTCATATCAAGGCTTGGCTCCACAGAAGATGGCTTCACCTTAGCCAAGAAATGCTAAGAAATATAGATTTTGTAGGTTCCAGTCATATATTTGACCCTCCTTTTTGATTTTGCCTCATTGTATCATTTAATCTGTCGCTTATTCACCTTATTTTTAAACATTTCTTCAAGGCTCAATGTCTCCCTTCAGCTATCCTTTTCACGCATTCATTGAGTTAAATCTCTATTTACATTTCAAGTCACTATATTGGACTTCCTTTCCCTTTATTTTTATCGAGTTCATCTCATTACATCAAGCATATCCTTTCATATTCTACATATTTCCTCATAATTACACCATACCACCACAGCACTCACCAAACATCAAATGCAGTTTATTTCTTTAGATGTGCAAAATGAATTGGAGATGCCGTGTCAGATTCATTATAATTTTAAACCATAGCGTACAGTACATGCTTCTGCACCAGAAGCTGTAGCCTTAATTAATAAGGCCACCAGTCTTTCATACTTCTTCTTTATCTCTGTGAGAACATTTTAGCCGAGCATATTTAATCTTTAGTGTCATCCCTGATCAAGTTTCTATCAAGGTAATTGCATCCTGCTCCTCCATTATAAGTCTCCAGTTTCATTATTATGATTCATTGCGCGCTGCACGATCAGATGTTATAGATGTCAGCTGTCGACCTTTTGTGCTTCTCAATAGCCCTTTTTCTCAATGTTCCCTTCACTATCACAATAACGTTACTTTCATCTGTCCTAACATTTGCGACCTTACAGCATGTTGTCTTGAGTTTATTCGCACCTTTCATGCCCTTTCTTTGCACTCATTCTTTTCGCTCTTTAATGGAGCCGAAGAATTGCATTTTCCGTTTGTCTAACCGTATCCGATTAATTGAGAGATCCACAGGTTAATAGTTTTTCTATCAAATTGTTCCTCTTCTCACACATATCACAATCCATTTGTGATCTTCCAGGACAATCCATCCAGGGCAAGAAAAAAACTTTGATCACAAGGAAGGGGGAATTCTCCAGTCTCTCCATTACCTATAGCTTCCCCCAGTGATGCCTTGGTTTAATGCCCACTAGGCAGTGCCTCCTGATATCTTTTTTCCCTTGCTATGCAAAATTATACAGAAGAAGCAAAGCTCAATACTACAATGGTAGTGAGATGCTGGTAGCTTCGACATATGTTACACCCGTTCAGCCTAAGCTCCAACAAGTTGCACAATCAAACTGCCTTCATAACATATCCCCTTCCATCACAATTGAGATGTTGTTTATGCTATGCCGAAGGATTTTTCTTTCTGAAATTTTCATGTAGACCAGAGCTACACTATAGTTGATAGAGTCAGACACAACAAGGTCATTTTGAGAGATTCTGTTACAGGTATAGAACATATTCAAGAAGGAATTGCAGATGCTGGAAAATCAAAGGTAGACAAAAGTGCTGGAGAAACTCAGCGGGTGCAGCAGCATCTATGGAGCGCAGGAAATAGGCAAAGTTTCGGGCCAAAACCCTTCTTCAGACTGATGCAGCGTTGGGAGGGGGGTGGGGGGCGGGAAGAAGAAAAAGCCAGGATGGGGGGGGGGGGGGGAGAAGAAAATGCTTCCCCCCCCACCCTGCATCAGTCTGGGGGGGGAAGCATTTTCTTCTTCCCCCACCCCCCCCCCATCCTGGCTTTTTCTTCTTCCCGCCCCCCACCCCCCCCCCCCCCCCTCCCAACGCTGCATATATGCTGCCGCACCCGCTGAGTTCCTCCAGCACTTTTGTCTACTTTTAGGTATAGGACATTCCTGGTTAAAATAGTGCTGATGAAAAAGAGGAATACAGCTTTGGAGCCTCGCAAAATTATACTTGGGCTTGCATCTCCAGGACCTGATTCAAATCCAAACTAAATAAATAAAACACAATTTTCTGGTCTATGTATGTGTAGAATTGCTCATAACACTAATGCAAAAACTGGAGCCACAGAAATGAAGTTACTCTAATTCAATGCTAATTTCAACTACGTAAATTGACAGTCTATGCCAATGTATGAATTTGGAAATAATCACATCAGCGCCTCAGAGATTTCCGTCTGGAATTAAGACTGAGAATTAATGTTCAGGCACATTTTTAACAATTGATGAAATGGAAAATTAATGCTCTTTAAATTCTTAGTTGTGTCACACACATCTAATTCTAAATGCATGGATATCTCTTGTTAATGTTAATAAAAAGTCATATAAAGACAAATACCGTGGTCTAGGCCATATCCTTCCCATACATCATTGGTTTCTATTTCTCGAGCAACATCTGCATAAAGCATCTAGTTAGTTAGATGAGGAGATGTGACAATATATAGAACAATCTTTAAAACATTGGAGATGATGCATCAGATTTTTAACTTCATTTAACAAATTCAAATTTTTTTGAAACAGGCTAAACAATATATCACAGAGTCTTCAGAAAAGATTTTAATAAGAGTAAGAAGAATGGATCCACTCCAGGAAGACCAGGTAAACAAAAATGTGCATTCGTTAATCAGCAGGCCTGAGCGATACTTCGTACTAAAAATGATTACACATGTTCTAATAAATAATTAAGAAATATTCCATCTGAATAACATTGGTCATGCTTCACCTTTACAGAATAGTATCAGAAATATGTTTAAGTGCAGCACCGTGAACAGTGTGGAAACCCTACATTGATTTAAAGTTATATATGCCTACAATGCCATTCCACAGAACTTTATCACCAATGGAGTGTGGTCACTGTAGCGGTAATAGGAAATTCTGCAGCAATTTGCACAAAGTACGATCCAATACACAACCACATAACAGTGCCAGAAGGTATTATTGATTGAGGGTTTAAAATTGGCCGGGAAACCAATTTATACATTCATAAGTATCTTCAAAACATCATCAAAATTGAATATTTTACATCCACTGAGATGGTGAAACCTGGTAGGTATATCTTATGTGCTATAATTTTATGTTGCAGACATGGATATCAGGAGCAGTGGAAATTAGGAAAGAAAAGAAACTGAGGGCAAGAAAAAAACTTCGATCACAAGGAAGGGAGGTACACGCATTTCATCCATAATTAACCATCCTTGAAAGTATTGCATTGCAGGAGATTAAACAGCTTTATTGTATCTGACTTGGTAGGTTGAATCAGTCTGAAGAAGGGTCTCGACCCAAAATGTCTCTTATTCCTTCGCTCCATAGATGCTGTCTCACCCGCTGAGTTTCCCCAGCTTTTTTGTCTACCTTTGATAGTTGAATAGCTCAGTTCACTGTACGGCCATTATATTTTGGGGTTGACTGTTAGAAGGATCAGTGCCATTCTACAGCATACTAATCTCCAATAGATGTTAGTGATGTTCGAGTACTAGGGCAAAAACAGAAGACAATTGAGATACCACCACACATTTAAAAGTGTGGGAATGGAAATGTGGAGAAACAACTATTTGAAAGCTCAAAAGATTGAAAGCACATATAGCCAGATTTATGATCAACCTCTTCCCATCTGTTATCAAACTCTTGAATGAACTTCTCATAAGCCAAGGATGTCTTCCCGATCTCCAACCTACCTCTGTAAATTTTAAAGAGCGTCTTAAAGGAGGAAAGTGGTGAAATAGTTAAGGGAAGAATGTTCAGTGTATTGACAAAATAGTTAAAGACAAAGTTATAGTTAAAACTGAGTATGTTCAAGAAGGCATAATTGAAGAAGCACAGATAAAGCAGAGGGTTGCAAGGGCTGGAGCAGGTTATAAAGCTAGGGAAGGGCAAGGATGAGCAGCTAACACTTCTATGTTTTCTCCCACCTCTGTCACCAGGGTGAAAGGAACTTCTGAACCCAGAGTGAAAAAACAAGGTTCTGGACTCACTCAGCGGGTTAGACAGAATTTGTGGGGGGAATGGACAGGTGATGTTTCGGGTTGGGACCGTTCCTCACACTCATAAAGAGGGATTGGGGTGATGATGGAAAAGAGAGGTATGGTGGGGCAAAACATGGCATGTGATAGGTGGACGCTGGTGAGGAAGTGGGTGTGATTGGGAAATGGTTCTAGATAGTGACAAGCGCTAGAAAAGGAGACAATAGAGCATCAGCTGTGGAAAGAAGTGGAGTGAAATGTAAAGCCGGGGGGGGAGTGATATGAGTGGAAGGAGTGACGGGGGGAGCGAGAATTGGGGCAGAAATCTCCCATCTCCACAGAAAATGCAGGCCTTGGAGATGGGAGGAGTGGGAGCTGAACGCAAGGAGGCGGACAAAGGAACGGGGATATGGGTGATGGGAGAAATGTTTATGCACCGGGTTTGGGTGTGGGAGAGGAAAGAGAATGGATGGGTTTGGGGGATATTATTTGAAATTAAAGAATTTAATGTTCATACCATTGGGTTGTGGAGTATCCAATTGAATATGAGATGCTATTCTTCCAGTTTGTGTGTGACCTCACTCTAGCAGTGGAGGTGGTCAAGGACACAATGGGAATATGGGATTATTATCCTGAAATTTTAACCATATTTCTCTCTCTACTGATATTGCCCAAATGTCCATTTTTTTCCAAGTAATTTTTATTTTCATCTTGGATTTCCAGCAATCAGAACATGTTGCTCTTTTTGTATAAATTCTTGCTCTGAATATCATAAAATAAATCAATGTTCTACTATTCTATTCACCAGGATTCTTTTCACAGCATCAGAAAGTTGAAAAGAGAAGAGGTACATTGATCCCATCAGAAATATATTCTATTTTAACAATTTCATGAACTTTACAGATTAGTCTGAGATGTGGATTCTTTTCTCATTTGACAGAACAAGGCCATGAATGTTATTGCTCCTGCACTGACAATCCTTTCGCTGCAAGGTCAAAAGGTAATTTATGGATTTTCTAAAACTCTTGTTCGTAAATCCAGTCAGGATCACTCCTCTCGATAGATGTTTAATTTTTCCTGGAGCGTTTTGTGCAGAATCCTGACCCTAAGCAACAGACATACAACACCAGATTCCACTGATGAGTAATGTTGATATTATGTAGATATTGCTCAGTTCTGGTACTGGATTCGTGAATTTGTGACAGTGATTTAATCTATTTTCCCTTCCGAATATTTTTAAGTTCATTTAATGGGATCCGGCCATCTCTGAGAAGGGCAGCATTAATTCTCCGTCCCTAGTTGGCCCCTGAGCAGGCATTGGTGACATATATTTCGGAAAACATTCTTTGTCAAAAGTCAATGACATGGAGTGGGTCTGAAATTATGTTTAGGCCAGACCAAGTGGGAATAGCAGATTTTCTCCTTTGAAGAACGTTCGTGGACCAGATTATGTTTTACCTTTGTATCAACTTGTCACTCAAGACAATATTTGGTCATATGTTCTCCTGACATTTGTAGTTTGTGCATGAATTGCTTTCTTTAGTGCAGGAAAAAGGCTTGAACTCTTGTGTTCAATGAGAATCTTATGAAGGAATATTACACTGTTCAGATGGACGGAAGTTGTAAAAAAGTAATACTCCTTCAATCCTGCAACCATGTCCTAACCTAGGAAATGTTTCCTAATCTAATACAAACATAAGTAATTTTCCAAATAGAGAGACCAATATTTAAATTAATTTCATTTTTTTCTCCATCCGAAAGATTATCAAACACGCACCTTGTTTGTCCTTACTTTGTTTTTTACAGGGAGAACCAGGAACAGCAGAAAACATGGTATGGACTGTTAATACCATATACAAATTATATTTAACAAAACTTTGTGCTGCTTTTGCTTCAAGTTTAGAATATTATAACTTAAGATTCAATTAGGATTAAAATGTTACCATCTTGTTACAAGCAATGTGATATATAGAGATTAAATCACTAAAAAGGCAGTCAGAAAGCACTGTTGATTATGAAGTCAATTAATCGATCAACATAATTCATTCTTTATGGCACCAATTTAAAATAACTTTTTATTATAATTACAGGGTAACAAGGGGGAAAATGGTGAAAAGGGTCCAAAGGTAAGATTAGGCTCCACATTTATATATTTTTGCTGCATTGTCTATTATCCTTGCTGATTTTCTAGTGTTGACTCATGTGGGGGGTTGCCTTTCTTCTGGCATTAAAACCATCCCCCATTAAGAAGAATCTTTACCTCACAGACACGAGATGAGGGCTCCATGAACTGAAGTTCATCAATGTTCATCAACTGAGCTGGTGTTCCTGTTTCGAATCATCGTAGATTGTTAAGAAAGGAAAACACATGACATGGCAAGAAGCTCATGGGATGAACCCTTGGGATTGGGAAGGATTGGTTTGAAAAGGTGGATAAGAGGTTTGGTGAACAGAGCTTGGTGGTTGCAGATTTGCAGCACAATTTAGTGTAGTGGATTTGGAGGTCATATTACCATGGGTTGAATCTGAATTATTACTCTCCGCCCCTCCCCCAGATGCATTTGCGGCCTTTGACATAATTCACCATCCCTTATCTCCATTTTCCTGCTCAGTGGAATTGCCCTCAGTCTAATCCATCCAATTTGTGGTCAGGGAATCCTCAGCAATGGCCAATCTTCCTACTTCATTCTTTCAGATTGTATCTCCAGGATCTCCAGAATTCTAACTCAACATAGAACACAATGAAAGTATACAAGTCAGTCAGCAGCTGAAATTAGAAGTAAAAACAGGCTCATATTTTTGACAACATGATCAACAGAGATGTGAACAATATATTGAACCTTTTCAAATTTATTAAAAAATTTTTTTAAACAGAATAATATTGTTATAATCAATGATTCATTATGATCTGCATTTAATAATATCTCCATTTTTGCTTTACCAGGGAGAGCCTGGCATTGGTTTCAGAGGACCAATTGGTCAGTCAGGATCTCCTGGACAAAAGGTATGAAGCCCTTGAAGCCAGCATTCTGTTGAGAGTCAGGAGGTTTATATCATGAAAGATAGACACAAAATGCTGGAGTAAATCAGCAGGTCAGGGTGCATCTCTGGAGAAAAGGAATAGATGATATTTCAGGCCAGAACCCTTCTTCAGACTGGAGGTTTCCGACCCGAAACGTCATCTATTCCTTTTCTCCAGGGATGCTGCCAGACCCGCTGAGTTACACCAGCATTTTCTGTCTATCTTCGGTATAAACCAGCATCAGCAGTTCCTTTCTACACATTGTACAGCATGGAATCAGGCCTTTCGGTCTACAGAGTTTGCACTGACCAACAATCATCCACTTTAACTCAAATTCTACTCCTTTCTACCCTTAGCTATTTTGGTCTTTCTATATTCTCATCAACCACCCTCCGAATCTACTGTGAATTCCACACTAATGTTAATTTACAGTGGGCAATTGACCCACCATCCCGCACAATTTTGGGAAGATAGCACCAGATGTCGGGATTGAACCTGGATTGCACAGCATTGCACAAAAACACATTTTATTTAAATTAATTATAAATTACACATAAGATTCTAAAAGATGGAAAAAAGACATTAGTGCAAAAACATAGTGGGGAAAAAGCATAAAATTAGAAAGAAACAAACAAGGAGGACCTTAAGGATTTTGGATAATGGTCCTATGCTTGTGCTTTATATTGAACTTGATAAAGTGAAACATAAATATGTGCGGGTTTCATGCTATATCTCTACAAATAATAGGATTAAACAGAGAGCAGTGAAATAAAAGAAATGGAGGCAAAAGGAACTGCAAATGCTGGAATCTTGATCAAAACACAAAGTGCTGGAGTAGTGTATGTTGTTTGGTTTAGTTTAGAGATACTGCGCGGAAACAGGCCCTTCGGCCCACCGAGTCCACACCGACTAGCGATCCCCGCTTACTAACACTATCCTACACACACTAGGGACAATTTTACATTTATACCAAGCCAATTAACCTAAAATCTGTACGTCTTTGGAGTGTGGGAGGAAACCGAAGATCTCGGAGAAAACCCACACGGTGTTGGGGAGAACGTACAAACTCCGTACAGACAGCACCTGTGGTTAGGATCGAACCCGGGACTCTGGTGCTGCGAGCACGGTGAGGCAGCAACTCTACCGCTGCGCCACGATGTCACCCTCAGAGTAACTCAGCAGATCAGGCAGCATCTGTGCAAGCAATGGATAGGCAATATTTTGGGTCAGGACCCTTCTTCAGACCAATTGTATAAGGGGGAGAAGAGGTGGTCATAAGACAAAGCCTTGCAAGTTTAGTTTAGTTTAGTGATACAGCAAAGCAAGAATTTCATTGTCCTATACAGGGACACATGACAATAAACTCACTTGAACTTGAACTTGAACTTGAACAGCGTGGAAACAGGCCCTTCAGCCCACCGGGTCCAGGCTGACCAGCAAACCCCGCACGCATTAACACTATCCTACACACACTAGGGCCATTTTTTTACACATACACCAAGCCAATGAACCTACATACCTCTACGTCTTTGGAGTGTGGTAGGAAACTGAAGATCTCAGAGAAAACCCACGCGGTCATGAGGAGAACGTAAAACTCCGTACAGACAGCACCCATGGTTGGGAGAGAACCTGAGTCTCCGGTGGTGCAAGCGCTGTAAGGCAGCAACATGCACCAATGTGCCGCCCATAGGTAATAGGTGAATATAGGTGAGGGGGGTTGACAGAAGGATGCACAAAGACTACTGATGAAGAGGAGTCACAAAGGTGTCGGATAATGAAAGTAGAGGAGTGAAATGTAAAGCCAGATGGAAAGATGTAGCTGGAAAAGGATATGGAAGGGAAGAAATTTATTGTATTGGATCATTTATTGCTCTCTTCAAGTTGATAACCAACCAATATGAAACTATGGTTACAAATATGGTAAAACGAACATGCTATTTTGTCCTTTTGTAATAAATTAGTTACGCCCCAATAAAATATTACATCCATTTTTAACATAAAAGTTTTCGTTATTTTTGGATCTTTAAAATAAATTAAACCAGGAATCTACATTAGGCCAGGGCCTCGCACCAGGGTCTCTTCCATATCTCACAACACTACTCTCTCTCCCCATCCCCGCACTCGCAACAAGGGCAGAGTCCCCCTAGTCCTCACCTTTCACCCCACCAGCCGTCACATACAACCAATAATCCTCCGTCATTTCCGCCACCTCCAACGTGACCCCACCACTCGCCACATCTTCCCATCTCCCCCAATGTCTGCCTTCCGCAAAGACCGCTCCCTCCGCAACTCCCTTGTCAATTCTTCCCTTCCCTCCCGTACCACCCCCTCCCCGGGCACTTTCCGTTGCAACTGCAAGAAATGCAACACCTGTCCCTTTACCTCCCCCCTCGACTCCATTCAAGGACCCAAGCAGTCGTTCCAGGTGCGACAGAGGTTCACCTGTATCTCCTCCAACCTCATCTACTGCATCCGCTGCTCTAGATGTCAGCTGATCTACATCGGTGAGACTAAGCGGAGGTTGGGCGATCGTTTCGCCGAACACCTCCTCTCGGTCCGCAAGAACCTACCTGACCTCCCGGTGGCTCAGCACTTCAACTCCCCCTCCCACTCCGAATCTGACCTCTCTGTCCTGGACCTCCTCCATGGCCAGCGTGAGCAACACCAGAAATTGGAGGAACAGCACCTCATATTCCGCTTGGGGAGTCTGCATCCTGGGGGCATGAACATTGAATTCTCCCAATTTTGTTAGCCCTTGCTATCTCCTCCCATCCCTCAGCCCTCGGGCTCCTCCTCCTCCTTTCTCCTTCCTTCTCCTCGCCACCCCCTATCAGTCTGAAGAAGGGTTTCAGCCCGAAACGTTGCCTATTTCCTTCGCTCCATAGATGCTGCTGCACCCGCTGAGTTTCTCCAGCTTTTTTTTTTTGTGTACCATCTACATTAGGCCAAACTGAAACACAGATCTGCAATGCTGCGCCAACGCTAACTGTGATTTATTTTTTGTGATTAGGGTGAACCAGGGCAAAGTGGTCCTCCAGGGGCACAAGGTACCCAAGGCATTGCAGGTAATACTGGTATCCCAGGAGCCCAGGGCATGAGAGGTCCCTCCGGAGTGCCAGGACTGCCAGGCATCAGGGTAACTATGAAAACAACACGTTTTCTTCGGAGGCACAAAAAACTGCAGAAGGTAGAATCTGTAGTAAAAAAGGGGAAGCGGCTGGAGGATCTTCGCAGGACAGGCTGCATCTGTGGAGGAAAATGGAGAGTCAACGTTTATCTTCATCTCTAGACTGAACCCTTCATTCAGCTTCGATGAAGGATCCCGACCCAAAACGTCGACTGTCCATTTCCCTCCACAGAAGCTGCCTGTCATACCGAGTTCCTCCACCTGCTGCCCTCTTTTTGGCTGAATATTGCTTTTACTTCGTGAAACCTCCATTCCATAATGTTCAGCCTTTTTCTCACATCTGTGTCTGAATGCACCAACATATTATCGGCCATAAAAATGAACATAAAATAATGTAATTAAAAATTTTAATATGTATAGCAAGTTAATTGAACCAATAACAGATCAGGGATTTTTTAGTTAATTTAAAAAGGCACTTTCACTAAATTGGACCAGAGCTGGGGAATCCCAATCTTTTTCAGCAAATCCCTCGACCCTCTCTGTTTTTGGATACATTTAGTATCTTATTTATTTTATGTTAGCATCCAATCAAGAGTTTGTTTAAGTCAACCTCTCCTGGTAATGGGATTTCCTGTTGTGTGTAAAGACCAATCCAAGCACAAGGCCAACCTTGGATGATGTAAATAATTATCTCTGCCAGAATTTAGTCAAATATAATCAGCTGTGGAACATTGGGCAAACTCCTGAGAATCTCTATTCCGTTATGCTGTACTGTGCAATAGTTTTCCAGACAATTTAACATGCAACTTTATTACCTTTGCAATAAAACAAAACATTTAATCTAACCACTCCTTTAATTGCGATCCTCTTCATTGTTAACTTTTCTGCCATGAACGCTGAACTCTGAAACAAATTACCTGGATCAACCTACTGTCACAATTATCACTTGTTATTCGATTCAAAGGGAAAGAATCTGCGAACATCCTTCACTAATTAAAGGCCATCCTGGCTCCATCCCTCCACCTTAGCATTGACTTACCTGTAATTGCTGGAACTCAGCCAAATGGTACCGATATTACAAGGTGGATGAACACTTTTTTGGGGGGGGACTCTGCTCTTTAGAGGGTGCCATGTAACTTTATTCAGTTCCGCCACTGGCCATAGTGATAAGATCCTATCCCTGACTTTTTTGTTTCTCTATATCTATTTTTTCCGTTATGACACTCCTAAAATCTACCTCTTTGAGCTAGAAGCTCCTATATCAACTGACAAGGCTCAGTGTCAAATTTTGTTTGATATGGCTCCTGAAGCACCTTGAGACATATTACACATTAAATGAACTATATAGTGCACAAGTTGATATTTTTGTTTAATTTTGTTATACAAAACTTAGGGTTGTAGTGACTCATCTTCTCTTGAATATTTATTCTCCAAGAGTTCTCACTGAGATTCCTCACATAACTGACTGTCAAAGTAATAACCCAGGAGACCTCGCTCTGTGAAACATTTTCACTTTTGTCCCTGGATTTTAATTAAAAGTCACCCACAAGCCATGCGTTTCTGGAAATTAACTGCGGAGATTTTAATGATCGTTCTAGCATCCAGTAGAGGCATGTTGATTAGGTTAGGGAAGGATTTCTAGTCAGAGATGAAGAGGTTGCAAGAGCTTTTAATGAGACCATCTCCTTGTAATTGTCTGAGTAACACAAATTAATCTTGCCTTATGATGCTTGCATCATCCAACACATCTGAGAAATAAAAGCCACTTAGCCTATTGACTTCTTAATGCACATGCCGCAGTGCTGAACCTTAAGGGTTTTCTTTCCAATTTTTGAAGTTATCTTTCACTTCCTGCTATCTTTAAGGACTGTTAATTTAACAAAATGTCTTAAATCAAAATCTCTCAGACAGAAAAATAATATGCCCTATTAAAAATATTCAGGAAATTATCCAATAGAAACTCTTCTGCCCTGGTTAAGCCTTCAATAGTGCTCTTAAGATGATGCCACTAGCCTTCCTAGACCCAAGGAAAGAAATTATCTAATGGACGGAATGTACCAGTTTTCAATTCATTCAATATATCAACTACTCCAACTTTACAAATTTCAAAAGGCTCTGTTACACATTATTCAAAACTAATTAGGATGTCAAAACATATTTTATTCCCACAATAATTTAACCGCAAACAATTCTGAAAATTTAGCTATTTGCTGCTTCATCTTAAATTCCATCGACCTTTAACTTATTCTAATTATGTACTTTTAAAAAACGATCTTTTTCATTTTTTTCTCACCACTTGTTCGGAGTCTGTTTTTTAGAAATCATCAAATCCACAACAAATAATCGACTCAATTTCATGGGATTGATTTTAACTGTTTCATGCAGACAGGAAAGGGTAGCAAGGTAGCAACAGTGCAATCAGTGGAAAGGGCAGCTCACACCACAAGAACAGATTCACTTGTAGATGAAATAATTTACTATGTTGAAATTAAACATGGTTATGTTTTAAAAGTTTTAACCTCTCTGTCCTGGGTCTCCTCCATGGCCAGAGCGAGCAACACCAGAAATTGGAGGAACAGCACCTCATATACCGCTTGGGGAGTCTGCATCCTGCGGGCATGAACATTGAATTCTCCCAATTTTGTTAGCCCTTGCTGTCTCCTCCCCTTCCTCAGCCCTCGGGCTGTCTCCTCCCATCCCTCAGCCCTCGGGCTCCTCCTCCTCCTTTTTCCTTTCTTCTCCCCGCCGCCCACCCCCCCCCCCCCCCCCCTCCCCACCCATCAGTCTGAAGAAGGGTTTCGGCCCGAAACGTTGCCTATTTCCTTCGCTCCATAGATGCTGCTACACCCGCTGAGTTTCTCCAGCATTTTTGTGGATGTAGCAAAGAAAAGTTGAGGGATGGTGCCATTTAGAACAAGGACTGTCCAACATAACCGACAAAGAGGCAGACCTAGCTGTGCCCCATGCAAATGTCCACAGCAATACCTTTATCTTGGACAATCTGAGAGGAGTCAAAGGAGAAGTTGTTGAGGGCGAGGACAAGTTCTGTTAGGCAGAGGAGAGTATTAGTAGAGGGAAATTGATTTGGTCTCTGTTCAAGGAGGAACCAGAGGCTTGAGACTTTCTTGGTGGGGGATGGAAGCGTAAAGGGATTGGACGTCCATGGTAAAGATGAGGTAATGGGAGCCTAGAAATTGAAAGTTAATGAAGAGTTGAAGACCACCTGAAGTGTCTCAGGCATAGGTTGGAAGGGACAACTACAATGGAATCTAGGTATTCAGATTCTCCTGTCTCTTCCTCTAATTTTCAGGTCCCCCATCATTGCAACTCGTCCTGTCCCCACCCTTCCCTATTGTGCATTATTGCCAGTTGCGATGCCAATAGAGTAAGCTTCGCTGCAATGGAAAAGCCTATCTTGGTTTCTTGCATTACGGACAATGCTATTTCATATGGTTGGCAATAACCTTCCTCCAAATGTTACAGAAGCAAATGAATGTTCCCAACCGGTTCAGCTCCATGAATTACATATTGAAAACGCATAACTAGACTGTATGCAGTCAGTTGAATGCTATTTCACATAGTTGACAATAACTTTTCCTAAAAAGGTTGTACAGCCTTTCAATCGATTCGACAACTTGAATTGATTCGACAACAGGCAATTATGAAGGTCTGGTTAAATATTTGCAATTGAATGTAACATAGACCTGGCCGCTGCTACCGCTGTGCTCCTCTGAAAGGCCAGCCCATGAAACAGGATCCAAAATGGCCTACATGTTAGTGATGGGAGTGGCCACGGGAATCTTGCACTCTCTGCCTTGCCTGGTGGTCACCCAACTACCTTCCGCCTGCACCTTAAGTGTGATCACCTTACTGAAACCCCTATCTGACAATCAGGAGCTCTGGCAGGATGCACTTCCCACAGGTGTGTCACCGGCTGGGACATTGGTAGTTTTGCTGATCGCTCACATTCTGCAGGAGGAGAATACAGCTTCCTTGACCACACGAAGGCCAAAGAGGACCTTAACTTACCTTTTAGCTGCTCAGCCTCGCTGAAGCCTTTCGAGACAAATCCTCAGCACTTACCATTCAAACATTACACTTGGAACGCACACACATAGCCTCTCTCACAATGACACTCCAAAATGGCCGCTCCACTAGAGCCTGTCTCCCTCGTATTCGTTTCAAAAGGGGGGTCTTAATGGCGATTTTTAAAATTTCCTGTGCTCCTCTTTACAGCTCCACAGCCTCTTGTGAAGCTAACTAACTGAGATCAGTGAACTGTATGGCTCAAACCTGGGTACCTCCTGATGTTATGACCTGTAATAACACTCTAGATTTATTCATTATGTGGAGTATTGATATTAAGTTGATTTTATCAATGAATACTGTAGTATTTTCTTTGAATAGGGCAATCGAGGTAGAAGGGGGAAGAATGGATCACCCGGACCACCTGGAATAAAGGGACCACTCGGCAAGGCAGTATGTGTATAATAAAAAGGATAGATGTTGGCAGCATCGTTCTGTTGGAATATAATTTATTTACTTCACTCTGTCTACCTTTATATAATGTTTCACATAAGATGCCAGGTGTGCTTCCTCAAAATCTGCCTCAATCTCGGGCAAATCTCACTGCACTAAGATGACATTTACCTGCTTCCCACATTGGCTCTTATTAAGACCACCGAGGAAAACTGTCAAATGTTTGAGAAGGGGGTATCAAGTTTTTGATCTTCCTGATCTATCTGGTTCATTTATTCGCTGAGTTAAAGCTGAACCCAATGACAAAGGATTTGGTGTGCTGAAGGCCCTGTTTCCATGCTGTATCTCTAAACTAAACTAAACTAAACTAAACTGGACAAACTAGATAGACAGTGGCGGACTGGCCAGGGTGTCAGCTTGCCCGATGGCAAGTGGGCCCCTGATGAAGTGGGCCCCTGATGAAGTGGGCCCCCTATATCAAGTGGGCCCCTGATGAAGTGGGCCCCCTTTGTCTTCTGGCAACCAATATTTGTAGACCCAGTCCGCCACTGCAGATAGATCATGGTTCTCTCTATTCATGGATTCAAGTGTAGCCTTTGTTTAAAAATGAGAGTAAAGGGATAAACCACGTAACTACCTTCCAGTCCGTTCAAACATGGTAGCAGGGAAAGTTCCACAAACAAGAATCACAAATTTTAAAAAATATCTTAGATTTCCAGCATCAGTAGTTTTTTTTTGTTGAGAATCAATAATGATAACAAACCAGCAAAAACTTGTACTAATGTAAATTAAATAGAGAAAGATTTGTAAAAGGCAAATCATATCCCACTAAATTTGATTTAATAAAATTGATTTATCTGTTTGTTAAAAAGGTAACAAAGGGAGTCAATGTGGGAAACGCCATTAATATGTAGTTGTTGACTATACCTTGTTATAATTTACATCATTTATAAGGCCAATAATCAACAGTATTTAGGATTTTGGAATATTTGGGATGACCGTTGCCCCACTCTGGGACAGCACTGAACTTGCACTGACCTTTACAGTGAAGATTTGAGGGTAAAAATTGGTGAATTGGGAGCAGCAATTATCACGACAACAATGACTGATGCTATCTCACTGTGCTAGAGACCCAGTTCAAACCTGACTTTCTCCGGATGCTCTGGTTTGGTCCCACATCCTAAAGACATAAAGATTTAAAAATTAATTGGCCTCTATAAAAGGCCCTAGTGTGGATGAGTGATAGAATCTGGGGGAAGTTGATGAGAATATCATGCTATGAAAATAGTATTAATGTAGAATTCATATAAATGAGCATTTGGTGGAAAGACATGGTCATGGTGGGCCAAAAGACCTGTTTCCGTGCTCTATCGCCCCACAACTGTGAATTATTTTACCTATTGGAAATTGCTAGTGGTCCAAGCAAATTAAATTGTAAACAATGACCTTTCATCCAAATCTTGCTTTCTTTATTTTGTCTTTCTAACAAAATCACTTTGCAAAGAAATTATTGCAAATAATTGTAAACATGGAGAAAATTTAGTCAGAGGGTGGTGAATCTGTGGATCTTTTTGCCACAGAAGGCTGTGGGGACCAAGTCAGTGGATATATTTATGGCAGAGAAAGATAGATTCTTGATTCGTAGGGTGTCAGAGGTTTATAGGGAGATGGCAGGAGATTGAGGTTAGGAAGAAGAGATAGATCAGCCATGATTGAATGGCGGAGTAGACTTGATGGGCCAAATGGCCTAATTCTGCAAATGGCCTATCACTTATGACCTTATGAAAATAACATAAACAGAGGCCTAAAAAGAAAAAAATACACAATCATCCTGGTGATTGGTGAGAAGATCGAAAATGCTACCACAAGGGGTAGCTGAAGTTAACTTAATTTGAAAGAAAAGTTGAAAAGTAGATTAAACTAACAATGTTAATTTGCTCTGGTATATGCCTCAAATACACGTCACAATGTTTATTCATTTCAGATACTAACTTCAAGCTACCGTGAATGTTTCTAACATCTGTTTCAAACACAGAACTATTTCATTTTACTTTTCAGGGACCTCCTGGAAAACCTGGCATCAAAGGTTACAACGTAAGCTAACTTTTTCATTATCATCCTCTCTATGTTGTTTTCGACCTGAAATACTGTGGTGTAGTGGCAACATTATTGAATTGGTATCCCGAAGGTCTAAGCTGGTAAACAAGAGGACTTTATTTCAGATGGAGATGTGTCAGTTTGGGAATTTGAATATGAGGATTTGTAATTAAAAAGTGGATAAGTGCAAATACATCATTCACTTGCGTTCTTTTGGATGGAAGTTTGCCATTATTACCAGCTATTGTTTACAAGTAGCTGCAATCTCATTGGGACTCTTCCTGAAGTAGTTCAATAAATTATGGTGATATGGAATTGGTGCAAAGACTAACACCACATAAACTGCAAGGAGGCCTAACAGCATCTTCACAAATGCATCTAGAATGTGCGATAAAGATTTCTTTAAAATTCAAACAGAAAGACAATCCAGGGGCGTTGATCATGGACATTAATATTCCTTTTTAGTTATTTCTGGGGTATAATTGACTCAGTAGCTCTGTGTTCCCTTACAAAATGTTGGTTAGGCCGCATTTAGAGTATTGCGTGCAGTTTTGGTTGCCATATTACAGGAAAGGTATGATTAAGCTGAAGAGTGATTACCCTGGCGAGGGTGCAGAAAAGATTCCCACGTATTCCCACGTATGTTGCCTGACCCACTGAGTTCCCCAACACTTCGTTTTTGGCTCAAGATTACAGCACCTGTAGTTCCGTGTGCCTTGTTGCCCGGATTGGAGGACTTGAGTTATAAGGAGACATTGTATAGGCTCAGTGGAGCATGGGGCACTGAGAAATGACATGATAGAGGTCTTTAAAATGATGGGAAGCATAGATAGGATAGATAGTCAGAATACTGTGGTAGGGGTGTCTAAAACTAGAGGGTGTGGGTTTTCAGATGAGAAAAATAATGTTTCAAGGGGATCTAAGGGGTAGATTTTACACACAAAGAGTAGTTGGTGTCTGGAATGAGCTGCTGGAGGAGGTAGGCACAATGACAACATTTAAAAAGCACCTGGACATGTATTTGAATGAGCTAGGCATGGTGGGAATTGGAATTAAATCAGGCAAGTGGAATGAGTATAGTCAGGTGTGATGGTATAAAGAGTTGCATTTTTAACAGTACTGCTGTGCTAAGAACTTGGTGCTAACTCTGTTTTCTTCTGGGACTTACATAGCAATGGAAACAGTGATAGGATCGCCCCACAGCTCAATGTGGATTGAATCTGCAAAGAGGTGCAGATGCTGCCTGTGAGGGCTGGTGTTGGACTGGCTGATGTGAGTGGTGAAGCCATTCAGCGCTGATATGTGTGGCTCAGGCCAGCACCTTGACCAGCACAGAGAGTGTGGACCAGTGCTAGCACCTGCTCCATGTGTTGTCAGACCACTGGAATCTATGGTGATAGAAGCTGCTGTCTCCATCTCTCCTTGTTTGTCTGCACAACCAATCCTCAGCCCTGAGTTTTCCTGTGACAACAGGCTCTTTGTTGGTCACTGGCTTGATGATCAAGGCCTCATTGAACTATGGGGCAAGAAGATCACTATGTCTTTGCTGTTGGAGCAGCAGAAGAGTGCAGGGCTTTAGGCCAAGTTGATGGCAAAGCAACAAACAGTAGCAAGAAGAGCAAGTGTATGTGTGGATTCCACACAGAGCAGTGTACAGCAGCAGGGAGGGAAGAGGTTCGTAGTGGTTTTGTGGCATAGCAGCGCACAGCCTGAGCACATGACATTGTGACGTAGGTACCTTTGAATGTTCACAATGTAGGAGCAAGAGCACTACAGAAAATTATGTCTCTGCATGTAAACACTACCATTTCTTACAATGAACTATTGGCTCTCACACAACATGGCCAACCTAAGTTGCACATCACTGGAAGAGATGCGTGGGGGTGTTAACGGCTAGGATGGTGCTGGAAATTGTAATGGGAATTGAGGAAGTATTCAATACCACTGAAAAAAACATGATGGTTACAATCGAATTAAATCTATAGTGATAGAAGCTGCTGTCTCTATCTCTCTCCGTGTGTCTGGGAGTCAGGGGTTATTTGGGAGAAGGTAGGAAAATGGGGTTATGAGGGAAAGATAGATCTGCCACGATTGAATGGAGGAGTAGGAGGCCTAATTCTGCTCCTACCACTTATCAACTTAAAAACATGAAATATACATATTTTCAGTGGTCTAATGTTTCATGGTAAGGAACTGAATAGAAAAGAGAGCAATTAATAACCATGGGGAATTTTAATTAATAGGGCAGGAATAAATATCTATTTGGTTGCAAGGTAATAGGGGAATGGAGATTCTACAATAGTCTGAAGAAGGGTCTTGACCCGAAACGTCACCCATTCCTTCTCTCCAGAAATATTATTTACATAGCCATGTAGATTTGGATGTATTATGAATTGATTTGAATTTTTGTAAATACCTCCAGCTTTTAAATTTGGCATATTATATCTCAGGGTTGGATATTTTATTATTGTGTATCACAGGGTGACGATGGACTGGGGGTCCAAGGACCAAGAGGTGGTCGAGGGTTTCCAGGTCGTAGGGTGAGATCTCAGATACCTCCGTTTAAAACCTCTCTCTCCCTCGCTCTGTACCACTGTCTTAATTCCCTCACCATCGCTATTATCCATATTGTTTCCTCTCCGTCTCATTCTGCAATTTCTTCCCATTCCATCTCCATATCAACCAGTTTATTTTATCTTTCTTTTTTCTTTTCTTTTTTAGCTCACTTTACTATTCACTCTCTCTAATCATCTTTCTCCCAGAAAGTTTTATTCTCCCTCTTAATGTCTCTACCTCTCTATTGTTAGCTCACTC
Organism: Amblyraja radiata; assembly: GCF_010909765.2. Lineage (NCBI taxonomy): Eukaryota > Metazoa > Chordata > Chondrichthyes > Rajiformes > Rajidae > Amblyraja > Amblyraja radiata. The sequence goes on along the minus strand of NC_045976.1, from coordinate 35,589,867 downwards.
TTTATTCTCCAGATCTCATTTTCTCCCCATTCTGCCTTTCAGTCAACTCCCTCTTTTCCCTCTGGTTCTATCCCTCCTTCTGTATTCCCATTCTCATCTCTGTCTCTTTTGATCCACCTTTATCTCTATCATTCTTTGTCCATCTTTCTCTCTCTCTCCATTTCCTTTGCTCATTCCCTCTCACATTCTTTGCATCCTTTTTTAAACAAACTGGTAATTGAACTATTGCTGGCTGTGCAGAAATCCTAACATGGATTTTTGGTAAATGGCAGAAAATTAATTCCTTTTGAACTCCAGTCTGTGCTGAAATACTGTAGCTGTATTTGAGGTTGACAGTAATCTTAATGTGACAGCATGTTGCTCTACCTCTCTGTATCACAAATTGAAATGTATATAAATCTAACCATTCTAGGCACAGTCCACTGGTGATACGGTATGGTGAATTGCCAGATCACCCATATACACTTTGAGGATGAGAGGTGTTTTTAAATTGAAACTCCACTTGCCATAAACAAGCCATGGCAAGCTTTCCCTTTAGTTTCTCCCATTCACCCCTAACTTTAGCTCTCCACTCCCTTGTCCGGCAGCTCCATGAGCTTTGTTGATGCCATTTGTGTTTAAGTTATATCGTCACCTTACAAGTGATCAACCACAGCTTCCATTGTTGCAACAAGTTACTTCATTTCAATAGTTTTGGAAATAAGAAAAGAGTTTCCACAAAATGACACATTTACAAAGGGCTACACGTCAGATGGGAAAAATAAAACCGCCTGAACATCTCTCTGTTAAATCTCTGCGAACAACATATTGACATGGAATGCCATTTATAAACAACAAGCTTTCAGCATCTTTTCTAAAGGCTTTTAACTGACTCAATAAATTTTCGCTATTGCCCTTCTAAAGGCTCAAGAAAACATCTCCAACCAGGGAACCTATACTTCACATAGTGAATGATATAACTCCATGGGAGTCAGATACACTTTACCCTCTCTCTGTCACTGTTGTTCTCACAGCTTATACATTCAGAGGGTTTTTGTTCTCTTGGTGTATGCTCTCCTTTTGGGTAGTTTCTGCATTTGTCGATGGTTAATTTCTGGATTTGGCCTCTAAATTGTTTTCAGTTTACAACTGTTTGATCCCATTAATGTAAGTACAGTTATTAATTCTACCTCTTTTTCTCAAGTTCTGTTCATCCCTTGCTCACTTTCTGCCCAACTCTCCCTCTTTTTGTTTTCTTCTTTTCCTTCTATCTCTCTCTCTATGTCGATAGTTATCATCACCTGTAATGTAATTAAAATGTACAAAATAATTTAAATCAAATCATAATAAATCTCATTAAGGTAACAGTTCATATCATAGCTTCTGCTGCTTCATCAATGGCAGAAATCATCCCCTACTAATGAAAATAATCGTTTATTTGTACAAGTATCTACCTGTTTTGATATTGCAATATTTTCAGCTCGCATATAGGCTGACAGACTGGCTTACAAAACTCCATCTCAATTAGTGTCTCACACCGGTCATATTTGATAGTTATGATCAGGAAATGTTACACATTCAGAATACAGGAAGAACTATACTCACACTCACACTATAGTCTACGTTGCAAATTGAAATCTAATCAATGTTCATGTTGAAAAATATTCCTAGGGAGTTAATGGTGCTCCTGGATCAGTCGGAGAAACGGGGCTTGTGGTAAGTTATTGGGATGTGAGTGAGTGTTGACCATGAAGGAACACATAAAAAAGTGTATTTTCAGAAATAAGCATCAGAAAATGTTGAATATTTTTTTAAACATTCCCCCCCACTCAGCATTCCCTGGATCACAGAATAATCAACATAATATAGGCAGCAGTGTGATAGAAGTAATCCTTCTTAGACAAGGATGGCACGGTGGCACAGCGGTAGAGTTGCTGCCTTATAGTGCTTACAGTGCCAGAGACCTGGGTTCAATCCTACCATGGGTGCTTGTCTGTACAGATTTTGTAAGTTCTCCCCGTGACCTGCGTGGATTTTCTCCGAGAATTTTGGTTTCCTCCCACACTCCAAAGACGTACATGTTTGTAGGTTAATTAGCTTGGCATAAATGTAAAAAATGTCCCTAGTGTTGGATGGTGTTAATGATTCAGATAATCTTCTATTTTGTTTCTTAGTTTTATTATCATTCGTAACTTTATGATTAGTGAGTCTATAGCTACCAGAATAGGATGATATCTCCCTTGTATAATATGGGAATATGTAAATAAAGCATGGTGCATGGACTCCACCATCATCGAGAGTCACTGCTCAGCTAACCTTGAGTTCCTCTTGGTTAGATGCAGACCGTTCTATCTGCCCAGAGAGTTCACCTCCACTGTTGTGACTGCAGCCTATATCCCTCCTGATGCTAATGCCAAGCTTGCAATGAAAGAGCTGCATACTTCCATTAGCAATCAACAGACGCACAACCCCGAGGCAGCCTTCATTGTTGCGGGTGACTTCAATCACTCTAACCTGAAGACTGTACTCCCCAAATTCCACCAACATGTCTCCTTCCCCACTAGAGTAGACAAGACACTGGACAAAGTCTACACCAACATGGCTGAAGCTTACAAAGCCATCCCCCTCCCCCACCTTGGTCAGTCTGATCACGTCTCATTGTTCCTGCTCCCTAAGTACTCCCCACTCATCAGACGGGTTAAACCAACTGTGAGGACAGTTAAATTCTGGTCAGAGGAAGCGGACTTCACACTTCAGCAGTGTTTTGGAAACACTGACTGGAAGGCGTTTGCAGCCCAGGCCACCCTTGACTCCCACACGGACATTGATTCCTACACATCCTCTGTTCTGGACTTTATAAACTCCACCATCGATAGTGTCACCTCCCTCAAACAGGTGACCATATTCCTGAATCAGAAGCCATGGATGAACAGCGAGGTCAGGCTACTGCTGAAAGCACAGGACACCGTTTTAAGGTCAGGCGATGCTCGAGCCTACAGTTCATCCAGGGCTAACCTGAAGAGGGGCATCAAGAAGGCCAAGCACTGCCATAAGCTCAGGATTGAGGAGCACTTCAACAACAACTCCGACCCCCGACGCATGTGGCAAGACATCCAGGCCATCACGGACTACAGACCCTCCAACACCACCCCCACATCCAGCGACGCCTCCTTCCTTGAGGAGCTTAATCACTTCTATGGCCGCTTCGATAGGGACAATCTAGAGACAGCAATCAAGGCTGTGCTACCTGCCGATCACCAACCCCTCACACTCACCCCCTACGACGTATTCGTGGCACTGAGTAGGACTAATGCACGTAAGGCTGCTGGCCCTGACGGCATCCCCGGGTGCGTGATCAGGGCCTGTGCTGCGCAGCTGACAGACGTCTGGACTGACATCTTCAACCTGTCACTTGCCCAAGCAGTTGTCCCCACGTGCCTTAAAACCACCTCCATCGTGCCAGTGCCAAAACACTCCACTGCGGCAAGCCTCAACGACTTCCGCCCAGTTGCACTTACCCCCATCATCACCAAGTGCTTCGAGAGGCTGGTCCTGGCACACCTCAAAAGCTGCCTACCCCCCACACTGGATCCCTATCAGTTTGCCTACCGCAAGAACAGGAGTACAGAGGATGCCACCTCAACGGCACTTCACTCCGCCCTCTCCCACCTCGACAACAGAGACACTTACGTAAGAATGCTGTTCATCGATTACAGCTCAGCATTCAACACCATTATACCATCAAAACTGATCACCAAACTTGGTAACCTGGGCATCGACCCCTCCCTCTGCAACTGGATACTGGACTTTCTAACCAACAGACCCCAGTCTGTTAGGTTAGACAAGCACACCTCTTCAACCCTCACCCTGAACACTGGCGTTCCACAGGGCTGTGTGCTGAGACCCCTCCTCTACTCCCTCTTCACCTATGACTGCACACCTGTACATGGTACTAACACCATCATCAAGTATGCAGATGATACAACGGTGATTGACCTCATCAGCAACAACGATGACTCGGCCTACAGGGAGGAGGTCCAGCACTTAGCAGCATGGTGCGCTGACAACAACCTGGCCCTTAACTCCAAGAAGACCAAGGAGCTCATTGTAGACTTCAGGAAGTCCAGGGGCGGCACGCACACCCACATTAACGGGACGGAGGTGGAACGTGTTTCTAGCTTCAGGTTCCTGGGAGTCAACATCTCCGATGACCTCTCTTGGACCCACAATGCCTCAACTCTGATCAAGAAGGCTCACCAGCATCTCTTCTTCCTGAGGAGACTGAAGAAGGTCCATCTGTCTCCTCAGATCCTGGTGAACTACTACCGCTGCACCATCGAGAGCATCCTTACCAACTGCATCACAGTATGGTATGGCAACTGCTGTCTCCGACCGGAAGGCATTGCAGAGGGTGGTGAAAATTGCCCAACGCATCACCGGTTCCTCGCTCCCCTCCATTGAGTCTGTCCAAAGCAAGCGTTGTCTGCGGAGGGCGCTCAGCATCGCCAAGGACTGCTCTCACCCAACCATGGACTGTTTACCCTCCTACCATCCGGGAGGCGCTACAGGTCTCTCCGTTGCCGAACCAGCAGGTCCAGGAACAGCTTCTTCCCGGCGGCTGTCACTCTACTCAACAACGTACCTCGGTGACTGCCAATCACCCCCCCCCCGGACACTTATTATTATTTATTCAAATCATTTGCTATGTCGCTCTTCCAGGGAGATGCTAAATGCATTTCGTTGTCTCTGTATTGTACACTGACAATGACAACTAAAATTGAATCTTGAATCTTGAATCTTGAATCTTGAACATCATATGCCAATTTACAGATTATTAGAGGCTCTTCAATATAGCTCTAAATAAACCATAATTATCCTTCCTTGTTTGTCGAAGTTTGAGATCATCTAATCAAAGGGCTTGGAATGGAGTGGTGTTTAATAGATTGTAGCTCATTCTGAACTTTAAATTTCAAATCCATAGTCCAGGTACAGTAAATGCTTGATGTTGCATGGTACAGTGTTAGCATCCATCCTAATACAAAACACATTAAGTGCTTTAATCATCCCCAGTTTATTTTCATGTTCTATACAACATGGCAAAGGCATGACTTAAGGCAAAGAAGTCCAAATTGTGGTCTGGAATCTGAATGAAACCACTGGGTACTTCTAACTTGACTCAGTAAGACAAGTAACTGAGTCCTATTCAAAGAGCCGGATGACATTGGCAATTCTGTACAAAATCACCAGCTTATCCAGCGTGTAAGTTATTGTGTTTCAGTGCAGAGGATCACAGAAGAAAGACATGTGCTAGAGGTTTGGGACTGGCATGTCTGACCCACTGTGTCACAGGACTCAGCCCTTGAGTCCAGGGAGAGGGGCCTTATCGACTGAGTTGAATGGAGGATACAATTCATATTCTCCCTTTCATTCTTACTCCAGCCAAGGTTGACAAATCCACCATATTTCCATTGATTTAAATGGGGTTGTCAGCCTGGATTGAAGAGGGAAATGCAGATAAATGCTTTGTTCTTGTTCATTAATTTAACATTTTGAACATTTTTAAATAAATCTAGTATTTTTTTTTTTTTTTTTTAATTAAATATCTTGATTATTTTAAACAGTGACAAATGTTTTGATGGCATGAAGAGGGTGGTGGGGGTAAAATCATGAGAAGCAGGTCTTCAGCCACAGAGGCCAATTAATTAATCTTCCTTCCACCCTCCTGACAGGGTCTGAAAGGATTATCCGGTCTGAAAGGAATAAAGGTATAAACTTCAAGTGTGTTGACAACATAATGGACCTGGTAACAAATGCATTGCATTATTAAGCACAGATTATTTTATCTTTGAATCTATGGCTGATTTTTGAAAAAGCTATCTAATTAGTCCTTATTTCTATATTTCTTTATGAGCTAGAAGGAGATCACTTCCACGATCAAGTCCAGACTAGTAGCTCACACGACAATCTTATTCCTTCATTGATTTCCCTCTAATCTATTCTCCCCACACCCTCTCAACATCTGAAGGGTCTCGACCTGAAACGTCACCTGTTCCCTCGGTCCATAGATGCTGCCTCACCCGCTGAGTTTCTCCAGCATTTTTATCTACCTTCCTCTCAACATCTAGTTATTCTTCCCTGCGATCATTCCTTCTTCTCCCTCCGCTGGCCAGGCAGATGATACAGAAGCTTGAAAGCATGCACTATCAGACTCAAGAACAGCTTCTACCCCTCTGTAATCAGGCTTCTGAACGGCCCTTCCATAAGCTAATGTATTGTCCGATTCACCTCCACCCCATTGTGGACATTGGAATTTGTCTACGGGACAGGTGACTACAATGCCGAAAACTATAGTCTGCACTCTGTATCTTCCCCATTGTTCTACCTGTTGTACATGAGTCCATCTTGATTATATGTATGTATAGTATTATCTGATTTGATCGGATAGCATGCAAAAGCTTTTCACTGTACCTCAGTACATGTGAGAATAATAAACCAAACCCTAAATAGACTTTAAGTGATTAGTCTTCGCTTAGACTCTGCTGTGTTCTATTATTACAGCTGAACCTACTCTAAGTATTTCTCAAGACTCTTCTGGATGGTATCACATCCTTCGGAATTATTCTACATCAGAATTATACGACTTCTCTGCTGTTCCGCAATTAGTCATTTTCATCTTTAAATCCCACTCCATTCCTGCCCTGGATCTCCTCGTTTATTTCCCCAACTTCCATCATATTACCCCGTTGTCTAATTTCTTTATTCCTTCATTCCTTGCATCATGTGCACCGTTGAGCGGCCGTGCCCAATTTTCACATATTGGAGTTTCTCTCCTCACGTCTTCAAACCCCCCTTTTTTTTGTGACCGTCGATAATGACAAAGCTAGAAAACTTTTCCGCAAGATCTGTCAGTACTGAAATGTCTGTGCTTTTATTTCAGGGACAACTGGGGATTGCAGCAATTAAAGGTGATAAGGTAATTATGTTTCTAGACTATATTTTACAATCCACTTACAGCATAAAGACAGGCCAGATTGTCCATAGAAACACAAGAGAGTACAGAGAGCGATGGATCATGGCCACAGTTCTCCCCTCCATTGAAGCATCTACATGAGGCGCTGCCTCAAAGAGGTGGCATCTTTTGTGGATATCAGAAATTTGGGTAATTGGGAAAATGGCTGATGTCTGTGAAGATGTCTGTGAAACCCGCTTCACTAAGGGTGACATCATTTGCAGGGAGCTGGAGACCCATGTGACATAGATGGCTCCAGGTAGTCTGAAGCCTGGGAAGGGGTTGCAGAAGGTTTCTGGCCAGATGGCCTACAAGTTGCCAAAGTGTCTGGGATTCTGCAGGTGAAGCTATGCCCTGATGCTAATGTCATGCTTGTGATTGGTTGGGGAATCTGAATGGTGGCCGATTAGGAAAAGGGGAGATGCAACGAGACCTGGGTGTCATGGTACACCAGTCATTGAAAGTAGGCATGCAGGTGCAGCAGGCAGTGAAGAAAGCCAATGGTATGTTAGCATTCATAGCAAAAGGATTTGAGTATAGGAGCAGGGAGGTTCTACTGCAGTTGTACAGGGTCTTGGTGAGACCACACCTGGAGTATTGCGTACAGTTTTGGTCTCCTAATCTGAGGAAAGACATTCTTGCCATAGAGGGAGTACAGAGAAGGTTCACCAGACTGATTCCTGGGATTTCCGGACTTTCATATGAAGAAAGACTGGATAGACTCGGCTTGTACTCGCTAGAATTTAGAAGATTGAGAGGGGATCTTATAGAAACGTACAAAATTCTTAAGGGGTTGGACAGGCTAGATGCAGGAAGATTGTTCCCGATGTTGGGGAAGTCCAGAACAAGGGGTCACAGTTTAAGGATAAGGGGGAAATCTTTTAGGACCGAGATGAGAAAAATATTTTTCACACAGAGAGTGGTGAATCTCTGGAATTCTCTGCCACAGAAGGTAGTTGAGGCCAGTTCATTGGCTATATTTAAGAGGGAGTTAGATGTGGCCCTTGTGGCTAAAGGGATCAGGGGGTATGGAGAGAAGGCAGGGATGGGATACTGAGTTGGATGATCAGCCATGATCATATTGAATGGTGGTGCAGGCTCGAAGGGCCGAATGGCCTACTCCTCCACCTATTTTCTATGTTTCTATTGTAGCTCTTGCACTGCCATCAACCAGTTCTTTTTTCTAATTTTATTTTGCGTTTTGTTATTTTGCTATCTTCTTTCTTTTAGAAATTGCATGTTTAATTTATGTATAATGAGTGTCAAATTTGTTTTTGTATGTTTATCTGAGTCTATGTGCTTGTGATGCTGCTGCATGCAAAGTTTTTCATTGTTCTTGCACTTCACTTGTATATATGAAAATAAACTTTATTTGACTTGATTGAGTCTTTGCAAATATCTTACTCCACATGAATAACATACATGAATATAATTCTTGACTTTTACCCAGAGTCGGGTATTTCATGTTTACCAAATACTTGCCATTTTGCAAGAATTTATGCTTTGACTTTCATTTACGTCATAGTTCTGTATTTTGACCATTTATCAAGTAACTTTTTTCCCCTTTGCTCTAGGGAGACCCATATGGTGTTTCAGGACCACAAGGATACAAAGGAAATAAAGGGGATCTGGTATGAAAACACCAGTTATATAAATTGGCATATGATTTGCCTGAATAATCCTAATTCTAATTTTCAGTTTTTCCAGGTAAAGTCAGATTTGAAGGTAAAACATTTGAGTGGAAAAAGGGAAAATACAAAGGAATGGGCTGAATTAGATCATTCTTTCATAAACCCAACACAAGGACAAACACAAGGAGAAGGCGCTTGACCCGAAATGTCACCCATTCCATCTCTCCAGAGATGCTGCCCGTCCCACCGAGTTACTCCAACATTTTGTGTCTATCTTCAATTTAAACCAGCATCTGCAGTTCTTTCCTACACAAGGACAACCTGTCTGTTGACTAATCTGGGCCACCAAGTACGTACTTAAAGATATAACATCAGCTGGAGTAGGCCAGCATGTCTCGCAAGACTGCCCCACAGTTCAATATGATCATGGCTTATCTATCTCAGGCCTCATCTCTGCTTCTGGGCAGTTCCCCATCGCCCCCAATTCCCTGGTCTTTCAAAAAAGCATCCACATCCTATTTAGATATCCCCAATAAATTCCGTCAACAGAAAGCATGGTGTAGGGAAAAGATTCTCTTTTCCATAACACCTATACAAGAGATCCCAGCACTCCATTTGGGTAACGAAAATTCACCATGGCAGAATTCACAGATCAGCACCAAAAAAAAGAGATTATGAATTCACTCACAGAATTTATGTGGTAAAAAAGTAAATAAATAAACATTTTTTCCACTCCCATTTCATGATGCATGTGTAGATGATAGCTTCACATTAAGGGAAATCACAATATGAATAATTTTCTAGCATCCCCTGTACCTTGTACCTACCGAAAAGTCCACCAGGAACTATACTGGAAGCTGGACAATTTTATACCGGACAATTTTTACATTTTTATCAAGCCAATTAACCTACAAACCTTGCTGTAAGGAAGTAACTCTACCAATGCACCACCGTGACAGCCATGTACTGCGGGGATCGACTATGCTGATACATTGGGAGATATTCACTATGAATGCCCAGTAGATAATACCAATGAATATAATTAACAAGACAGAGGCAGGATTTGAAACTAAAATAATATTATGCTCTAAGAAGGAGCATGTACAATACGTTCCAAGTGTTAGTTTTCACTCGGCCACAGCGGACTCTTCCCTGAGCCACAAGGTTCTGGATTCTAGATACACTCCAGGGACTTGAGCACTAAATTTATGTTGTTGCTCCAGTGCAGTACTTGGAGACTTTTGTTTAGTTTAGTTTAGCTTAGAGATATAGCATGGAAACAGGCCCTTCGGCCCACTGAGTCCGCACCGACCAGCCATCCCCGCACATTAACAGTATCCTACACACACTAGGGACAATTTACACTTATACCAAGTATACAAACCCAGCCCATTAACCTACAAACCTGTACGTCTTTGGAGTGTGGGAGGAAATCGAATATCTCGGAGAAAATCCACGGGGTCACGGGGAGAACGTACAAACTCCATACAGGCAACACCCATAGTCGCTGCAAGTACTGTAAGGCAGCAACTTTACCGCTGTGCCACCATGCCGCCCAATTTAGTACTATCATAAATGTCATCTTTTGATGAGAGGTTGGTCCAGACCCATTTGCCCTTTCATTGTGAATTCAAATGATCTCATCACACTTTTGAAAACAGATGAGGTGAATACTCCAGGTCAATATTTATCTCTGAATAAATGCCTCTTAAATCTGGTCATTTATTGCATTGCTGCCTTTGGGAGTGCACCATAGGCAATTATCTATTGCCATGGGCACAACATCAGAATTGGCTGTGAGAGACTTTTAGATGCCCTTAGGTTGAGAATGGTGCATTATAAATGCAAACTACACCTTTAAAGTGATTAAAACTATCAAAGCCTGGATGAGATTCTGCTTAAGAATAGGACTAATGTAGGTCAGAATAAATGCTGCTAAGTAATAACCAAAAGCGGAGTGGAACATGATGGCTCCTGGGCTACTGCGATCAGAGAATGTCGCATCAATCATGTTGTATTCAACATGAAATAACCTTTTTTTTTTAAGAATGAAACTTATTGGACGGATTGTCAATACATTGCACACTGTATGTTGGAAAAACAAATTTAACAAACGTCTTTTTATGTCATGTAGTTTCCATGTCATTGCAGGGCTACAGAGGTCCAGCTGGATTTGATGGTGATAAAGGAGAGAAAGGTGAAGATGGTCCCCCAGGACTAAAGGTGAAGATTTCTCCTACAATTATGGTTGGGTTGAGATCAATCTATAAAGGGTCTTTTTATTGGAATAAATGCTCTCTTTCTACTTCTAAGTTACTGTTTTCTACATGGTTGTTGACACACATTGGTCAAAAGTATTGAACATTAAACGGCAGCCATTCTAACTGCCTGCAAAATATCGGCAACAACGTAACTAAAAATGCAAATTCACAATAAGGTCAGTTGTTTGATGAAAGGCTGCTTTCTACAGAAGAGAAATGAATGGAGCAGACTGACAGAATGGACCATTTGAGAGAGTTTAATAGTATTATAGACATTCATAGACAAGGAAGATCGAACGGTGCAAGGGATACATTCAGATAATTAACCTAATACCACTCTCTCATCACAAAATCTTAATTGTAGCAAGCACTGTTTAGGGAAAGAGTCTCAAATGCTCCTTACTCCATTTAAAGCTAGGTCTTAACAACAAATATATGTTGGATGAACAGCAGGCCAAGCAGCATCTGTGGGGGAAAAGGAATTGTCGTGTTTTGGTCCAAAACCCTGCATCAGGACTGCGAACGGAGGGGGAAGAGAACCAGGATAAAGAAGGGCCAGTAGGTGATGGGTGGACTAAAGAGAGGTAGAGGACAACAGGCAGCTACAGGCAGGTAGGGGATGGAAGGGTGTCAACAAAATAGAGAGAGTACAGAGGAGATTTACTAGAATGTTGCCTGGGTTTCAGCAACTAAGTTACAGAGAAAGGTTGAACAAGTTAGGTCTTTATTCTTTGGAGCGCAGAAGGTTAAGGGAGGACTTGATAGAGGTCTTTAAAATGATGAGAGGGATAGACAGAGTTGACGCGGATAAGCTTTTTCCATTGAGAGTAGGGACATGATTTGAGAATTAAGGGACAGAAGTTTAGGGGTAACATGAGGGGGAACTTCTTTACTCAGAGAGTGGTAGCTGCGTGGAATGAGCTTCCAGTGGAAGTGGTGGAGGCAGGTTCGATTTTATCATTTAAAAATAAATTGGATAGGTATATGGACGGGAAAGGAATGGAGGGTTATGGTCTGAGTGCAGGTATATGGGACTAAGGGAGAATAAGTGTTCGGCACTGACTGGAAGGGCCGAGATGGCCTGTTTCCGTGCTGTAATTGTTATATGGTTATAAGGGTTATCTTAAATTGGAAAATTCAATATTCATACATGGAAACATAGAAACATAGAAAATAGGTGCAGGAGTAGAGGCCATTCGGCCCTTTGAGCCTGCACCGCCATTCAATATGATCATGGCTGATCATCCAACTCAGTATCCCATCCCTGCCTTCTCTCCATACCCCCTGATCCCTTTAGCCACAAGGGCCACATCTAACTCCCTCTTAAATATAGCCAATGAACTAGCCTCAACTACCTTCTGTGGCAGAGAATTCCACAGATTCACCACTCTCTGTGTGAAAAATGATTTTCTCATCTCGGTCCTAAAAGACTTCCCTCTTATCCTTAAACTGTGACCCCTAGTTCTGGACTTCCCCAACATCGGGAATAATCTTCCTGCATCTAGCCTGTCCAACCCCTTAAGAATTTTGTAAGTTTCTATAAGATCCCCCATCAATCTTCTGAATTCCAGCGTGTACAAGCCGAGTCTATCCCGTCTTTCTTCATATGAAAGTCCTGCCATCCCAGGAATCAGTCTGGTGAACCTTCTCTGTACTCCCTCTATGGCAAGAATGTCTTTCCTCAGATTAGGAGACCAAAACTGTACGCAATACTATTAGGAGGCCAAAACTGTACGCAATACTATTAGGAGACCAAAACTGTACGCAATACCTTTGGGTTGTAGACTACTCGGGCAGAATATGAGATATTTTCCTTTAATATGTATTGGGCCTTAGGGCCTTGAGGATGGATAAGCCGGTGTGGGAATGGGAAGGGGGGTTGATGTGGCATGCAATGGGGGACCCATTGTGGACAGTACCTGCAGTCTCTTGTGTCTCTTAATTTGTCATATTGTTCCTCTACCAATATACTGTGGATGGAAATTGCTAGTTTTACTTGATCATTTTTAAAGGTCAGCCTCTTCTTTGTGTTTCCACGGGTAGTGGGTGGATGAATTAGAATCTATTAGTCAGTTTCCTGTCCATGTGTTTTGTTATTTGATCAAATCTTCTTCAGGATTGTTACGCATTATCTTAAGGTCCTCTTTATGTTTCCTTCCAAGGGTCATAAAGGAGAGTCAGGATCAAAAGGATCGATGGGTATATTCGGGGCCAGAGGTCCAGCTGGACAGAAGGTTTGTGTTGCTGTCTCATCGTGATTATGTAAAATAACTACAATCATTTTGAAAAGATGACAAGATTATAATGAAGCTCGGATTGTTTTAACAGTCATCTGAAACCCTTAAGCTATAATTACTGTCTTCTAATTGCTTTTGAGCATTTGATTATGCAGTTGATTTTGCAACTGTCTAATCTGGTTTACCACTTACAGTATCAACTATCACAGGTTGTGACAGATAATGTCTCACTGGGAAAACAAGAGGCATTTTAATCCCCTAAGCCACTTGCTAACAGAAACTAAATGTGGAGTCTTAAGAATATAGAAAGTGTTCTGCAGATTTTTGTAGTGTTTCTACTATTCCGTTCTATCACAGCTGGTTAATGTTTGCCGAGTTTGACTTGCTTGTATTTATGAATAGTATTATCTGATCTGATTGGATAGCATGCAAAACAAAGCTTTTCACTGTACCTCGGTACATGCGATGAGAAAAAAACCTGAACCAACATCCTTTGATGTATCATTTTTTGTTTTAAACATTTCAATTGAACCTTCCATCCTTCGCCCCAAACAAGCTCTGCTCAGACAAGCTTTTTGGGGAAACGGGCTTAGATACAGTATTTACTACTCTTCAAAGAAATGCATTCTTAAATCACTTTTGAGCATATCTGTGTCGATTCCAACTACATAAAAATATGTTGTGGCTTATAATGTCACCTCAGCACATTCATAGGACTGTTTCTATGGTAACGAAACCCATCTTGACTCAGAAACATTGGGAAATCTTTGCAATCTATAATCTCTGCAATATTGCTCCTTACAAAGGCAAATAACAGAGGTAGTACTACCTCCAAAACATCCTTTACACAGCCAATTCTCAACTGCAACAGCAATGTATCAACATTCATACCACACAGTGCACTGTTTTTATTGGACATGTAGCAGTTTTGGGGATGTGATAGGTTTGGGATTTGTTCATGAAAATCATAAACCTCTAAAATCATTTTGATAGTCCAGAGATACAGCCCCTCCTCCAAAGTACGGCAGCAAGTTCCAAGGTCCTAACATGGGGAAAGTATGCTGTCACTGTGTAACTTTGAATATAGAGCCAAACATCTAAAGGATTCAAACCACAAAATTGAAACTCAGATCCAGATATACAGCTGGTTTGTGCCAAATAGAGATCCGATAAATGTAAAGGAGTGTGCAGAAAGGAATGGCAGATGCTGGTTTAAACCAAAGATAGACACAAAAAGCTGGAGTAACTCAGCGGGTCAGACAGCATCTCTGGAAAAAAGGAATAGGTGACATTTTGGGTCAAGACCTTTCCTCAGACAAATCTTTTCAACCCGAACGGTCCGATAAATGTGACAAAGGGGTATCTTTTTTACTTTGATCAATGGTATGAAATGGGTGAAGGTGAACCTATTTTTTTACTTTCCCAATTACATTGAATTTAACAGAAATAAAAATTGAGAAAATAAAACAGGTTGTCAATTTGCTATCGCCTGTGTGTAATTAAACAAAGATCTACTCCAGAATGTTTATTTCCAGAGGCTGAGAATGTAACATGATTTTTTTAAATTTCAGGGTGAGCCTGGCGAGAGTGGCAAAAATGGAATTGCAGTAAGTTCATTTAAAGATTTCACATAAAAGTACACAGTGGGCATCATGTATCAATCAAATACATAACCTCCTATATTACGGAGGGATTGCCTTTCTAGAAAACTATTCGTATTGCTATTTTCCCGAAAAACAAACCCTGGACAAAAATGTGACAAAACCTGCTGTTTCTTTTACATTTTGTCTTTATATTGGGTTTTTTTCTCACATAAGTGCATTAAGAGAGATTATGTTTTATCCTGCATCTCAAATGTTTTTGGTGGTGATTAGTGAATTCTGTGACAGTGAATTTCCATTACTTGAACTACTGTTATGTGAGGGCTCACTGTACAGAAGAAACCAGGCAATATAAGCTAGAAGAAACAAGGCAAATTAAAAATAAGAACAGAAAATCTCCATGATATTTTTGATCATCATTGAATGTTATTGTGCAAGATTTATAAAGCAGAAAATGTAAATGGGATCAAGAGGCGGAAGCATTGAATGAAAGCAGTCAGAATTTAGACCATTAAGTAGCTGACAGCAATTTGTTGTCTCGTCTTATTTCTCAGCGTTTTTGTGAGTTCTTGGCAACCATTAGAATCAATTGCAGTTCCACAACATTTTAGAACTCAAATCTATCAGTCATATCTGCAACGATACTTTCAAACCTCCCAAAACAAAGCAGTAAGTCCTTTCGACCGAAGATAGACACAAATTGCTGGAGTAACTCAGCGGGACAGGCAGCATCACTGGAGTGAAGGAGTGGATGACGTTTCGGGTCGAGACCCTTCTTCAGAATTCCTTTTGACCCTTTGATCTCAGTCACCCGTTATCATTTCAAAACTGCTCACCTGAAACCACACAGCAGAGATGTCAGACTCATATTTATCCTTAAACTGCGGGTGCTCCATACAGTTGCTGACATTTGTGAAAATGTGTCTGTCTTTTAGTAAGGTTCTAACTAGATTGTAAAGTGGTGTAGTATGTCACAAGAAGCTCTTTCAATTCATAAGGTTTTTTTCATCACTTTCTCAGTCTTAATTTTGCTACAGAACTGTATTAGGATGCTGTCTGAAGAAGGGTCCTCAGTCTTAATTTTGCTACAGAACTGTATTAGGATGCTGTCTGAAGAAGGGTCCTCAGTCTTAATTTTGCTACAGAACTGTATTAGGATGCCGTCTGAAGAAGGGTCTCGACCCGAAATATCACCTATTCCTTTTCTCCAGAGATGATGCCTGACCCGCAGTTATTCTAACTTTTTGTGTCTACCTTTGGTTTAAACCAGCATCTGCAGTTCCTTCCTATACATGTATTATGATGCGTTCCTTTGCATATGGTTCTGAATTAAATAAACAATCATTTGCTGTACATCATTGTTCCTATGTTCATATTTATGTCAGCACTTTAGATTCCTTCTTTGCTGAAGTAAAGACATTTTTGTTCTGTTTTGCATGCTGCTGCAATCCCCAAGGATGAATCTAATGGCACTTTTAAGCAAAGAGCGACATCGCAAACATGTTGTAACATCTAGTTATTGAGCCTGCTTGTTCCTCTTTTCTCTCCTGTTTTATGATGCATAAATGTCAATGGAGTTAGAAGTAGTTTAATTACCATAAAAGTTGCTTTGAAGTTGTTGTATGTCGTGATTAAAATTATTAGTTAGATGCAGATTTGTCAAGCAGACCCTGCTCTAGTGATTCATGGCAAAGCAGCTTGTTGTTTTCTGTCATGGTGAGTGAATGTAACACATGGATTGTGTCCTGAGCTACGCAACAACTTGTATTAAAGTTTGAGCATGTCATTGAAACCCCATTGGAGCATATTGACTCAGCTAGTGTCTTTCTAATACCTTTCGACATACTGTGTGTGGTGACCTTTAAATTTCACAAAGCCTTTCCTTTCGTATTAATAATTAAAGGTCCAATAGCTATATCACCTCATCCTTCCACCTACCCATTATACTGTACCTTCTATCTGAGTGGGGGCATCTGAAGGGCAAGACATTAACTATATCACAGTCTCTCGGTACCACAGATGCGTAATAGACTAACTTACAGGCTTAGAAGATTACTACGCATCGTGAATCAATTTGAGATACCGCAAGAGGGCAGTTAGAATTTCCAGCTCTAATAGTTTATCTTTATTTACACCCACTCTAGTTACTCCCCTATTACGATACCAGTCTTTGCAATTAGGTTCAATTTCTAGGCACCAGTGAGCTATTGCTTTGCCATTTGTCATCAGGTCTGGATTTCCTAACACACTCTGGACCTTCACTCTTCTCCATCAACTCTCCCGGATAGGCTCAATGCCTTTTATGCCAGTTTTGAACAGGCAAACAAAGTCCCACCTAGGTGTGTCTTCCCATCACCTGCAGGCTCTCTCCCATACATCTCAGCTGCAGAAGTAAGATTTGCTTTCATCAGGGTAAACTCTTAAAAAGTTGCTGGCCCAGATGGTTCTGAAATCTGCTGTCCTAGTCTGGTCTGGCTCGTATACAATTTCAGACCCATCAATTATATGTTGATTTTTTACTTACATAGAAACATAGAAAATAGGTGCAGGAGTAGGTCATTCGAGCCAGCACCACCATTCAATATGATCATGGCTGATCAACCAAAATCAGTACCCTGTTCCGGCTTTTTCCCCATATCCCTTGATTCCCTTAACCCTAAGAGCTAAATCTACCTCTCTCTTGAAAACATCCAGTTAAATGGCCTCCACTGCCTTCTCTGGCAGAGAATTCCACAGATTCACAACTCTCTGGGTGAAAACGTTTTTCCTCATCTCAGCCCTTATTCTTAAACTGTGACCCCTGGTTCTGGACTCCCCCAACATCGGGAACATTTTTATTGCATCTACCCAGTCCAACCCTCTGAGAATGTTATATGTTTCTATAAGATATCCTCTCATCCTTCTAAATTCCAGCAAATACAAGCCCAGTCGACCCATTCTTTCATCATATGTCTGTCCTGCCATCCCGGTAATTAACCTGGTGAACCTACGCTGCACTCCCTCAATAGCAATAATTCCTTTCGCAAATTAGCAGACCAAAATTGTACACAATACTCCAGGTGCGATCTCACAAGGGCCCTGTAAAACTGCAGTAGAACCTCCTTGCTCCTAAACTCAAATGAAGGTCAACATGCCATTAGCTTTCTTCACTGCCTGCTGTACCTGCATGCTTACTTTCAGTGACTGAGGTATAAGCACATCCAGGTCTCATTGCACCTCCCCCTCATCTGAAATACTCACAAAATCCCTAATTCAAAGGAATATTGTCTTCGGCTAATAGAATTATGGTCACTGATGCAAAAATGCTCCCCCACTGGCACTTTCTTCATCTGCCCTGTCATATTTACCAAGAGGAGGTTGAGTTTTGCCCCATCTCTAGAAGGCCACCTACATACTGATTGAGAAACTTTTCCTGAACGCACTTAACAGACTCCATCCCATCCAAGCCCTTTAGCACTATACCAGTCGAAGTGGATAGTTTATGTTTGAAAAGTTAAAATTCCCCCACTAATACAACCCTATTATATTTGCAACTAACTGTGATCTTCCTACATATTACCTCCTATAACTCCTACTGGCCATGGGGACCCTTCAGTACAATTTCATTGAAGTTGTCACATCCTGGACAACGCCCTAGGAATATCCTTATTAGATACCACCATGAAGTTCCCCCTAATCAAAAATGCACCCCCCCCTTCTATTGTCCCAATTTCTATATCTTCTGTGACATTTGTACTCCAGAACATTGAGCAGCCATTCTTGTCCTTCCTCAGCTGTGTTTCTGTAATACCTTTAAAGTCCCAGTCCATTGCACCTATCCATGCCCTGAGTTCACCTGCCTTACCTGTTAGGTCTCTTGGATTGAAATATATGCAATACTCCTGCCTGTCTTCTCCTGTCTACCATATTTGCTCTCTTTAAGGTAGACATACCTTGAGAAGATTTTGCAGTGGAGCAGACAAAATGTGTAGGAAGGAACTGCAGATGCCGGTTTAAACTGAAGATAGACACAAAAACCTGGAGTAACTCAGTGGGACAGGCAGCATCTCAGGAGAGAAGGAATGGGTGATGTTTCGGGTCGAGACTCTTCTTCAGACTGGTTGGGGATAAGGTAAACGAAAGATATAGACAATGATGTCTTTAGCCTCTGTATTTGCCTTTATCTCTCTATCTGCCGCTTTACAGCTTTGGGTTAAAAATTGAATTCTATTAGTTTCTATCAACAGTAAACTGTGCGCACACAAAATGCACCATTCCTTACTTTGCAGATCCTTATTCATACCCAGATCCGTATTCATACCCAGATCCATATTCATACCCATTGATATGAACTTCATGTAAATTGGCTGATGCATTGTCAATGGTAAAACCATTCATCTTTAAATATATGGCCGTGACATATTTTGGTACATCCTAAAATTGTGAAAAGCTAAACAAAACTGTATTACATCCTTTTTTCTTTGGAAGGCTGCATGGATATGGTAGCAACCATCATGGGGTTTTTTTTACTTCTTGTTAATGAAAATAGGGATGTGGCCAACGCCCAATATTCATTTATCGATGAAAACCTTTTTGGACATTTTCTCATACTTTTATAATCTACTGACAGACTGCTCATAAAAGGGTTGAGAGGGAGTGTTGAAATCAGATTCAATCCAAACTTACAATAGAGAATTAAACACCTTAAAGGTAAAAATGTACAGGGCAATCGGAAAAGAACTAGGGAATGGGACTAATTAAATCCCTTTTTTAAGGCAATCTGAACGGCCTGCTCTGTGTAAAGTCTACAATTTTATAATAGAGCCAATTAAATAGAAATTAAAATCAAATTTCATTTCTGAAGACATTGGGTTTCTTCTACCAGAGAGTATCATTTTGGATCTCTCTGCAGCAGCAGATGCCCAAGGTATGGTAATATTTGTCTAGCTTCCTAAACACGTTGCTGCCCCTCATTCTCTCAAATTGAACATGATTATGTAGAAAAAATATATCTATTTTACTACACAGTGAGTCATACTTTAAACTGGGCCTTGGGCAAAGTTGGTTCTGCATATAAATAAATTACCCTTAATATAAACATAAATCTATATATGTACAATTCCTGTTGAGATAAGGAAATGTCACAAAGGATCCAAGTGATGCTGGAATATCTATTTTTGCATAACAAATGACAACTATACAGAACATCTTTACTGAACTGTTGAAACTTGATTTGCTTTTCAAAAGGAAATCTTACTTTAAAAGCTACTAATCTAAAAGTTACTGTCAGCAGAATGTGCTCATAGACAAAGTGCACTTCCAGTCTTTTCAGATCCCTTTCAGAACCTTCATTGACTAGCTATGAACTTCCACATGTTATACGTGAGTCTCACTATCAAAACTATTGAATATACTTAGGCTTTATTGTTTGAGGTGAGATCCACCTCCATTTTAATTAATTCACCTGTCCTCTAAGTTAATTGCTGTGCCACTTTCCTTAATCTCACTCTCCATATCAATGTCCGGAGCCTAGTCACTCCTTTGTTCCTGTCATCAATCTGAATCATAGATTGTGCCAACTCCTTTACTTCCTTTAATCACTCTCTACTAATGCCTTCTATCCTCTTCCAGCCTACTTCCATACCCACGAATGGAAAGAATCTCTTGCGTCCCTTAAATCTGTGGTTTCACAAATGAAGCTTTTGCCCTTCATTTGACAGAAGTTCTTCAACTAATGATCAACTAAACTCCTGCTTTCTCCCTTGACACCTTATTCATTGCTCCCACTTACAAGCCTTCCACCAGCAAATCCAGCAGGACCACATTACTCAGTATTGACACATGTTCTTGACAACCAAAACCACTTATTATTCGAGTCACAGAACTATGCATCATGGAAAATGGCCCTTCAGACCAACTTTTCTCTGCTGTACATGTTACCTAACCAAGCTATCTTGCGCCTGGCCCATATCCCTCCAAACATTTCTAATCCTGTCTAAAAGTCTCTGAAATGTCTTAATTGTACTTGCCTCTACCACGTCCTCAAAATGACAACTTCGCCCCTCAGATGTCTTTTAAATCTGCCCCTCATGTGCTTTTTAAATTGTTCCCTTCTCACCTTAAATCAATCCCATCTAGTATTTGACCACCCTACCCTGGGGAGAAGTATATGCCCATTCATCTTATCTTTGTCTCTCATGATTATATTGACCTCTATTAGATCACCCCTCAGCCTCATACACTCCACTAAAAAAAAAGCCACAGCATATCCAGCCTCTCCTTATAACTCAAACCCTACAATCCAGATAACATTCTTGGAAATCTTTTTTGCACCCTTTCTAGTTTAATAACATGCTTTCTCGAGAAGGTGACCAGAGTTCTCCAAATGTGGCCATACAAAAGCACTGTACAGTTATAGCATGATGTCCCGACTCCTGTGCTCAGTACCCTGGCTAATGAAGTTAAGCATGCCAAATGCCTTCTTCATCACCTTGTCTAGCTTTCTCGGCTCATTTAAAAAGTACCCCTACGCCTAGGTCTCTCTGATCTAGAGCTTTCTCCAGGGCCCTACCATTTGTTCACTATTCTTCTATCATTCTGAATCCTGAATCAGACATTAACTCACTAATTTTTCTGTCTTGCATAAAGTCTTTCTGAATCCTATATCCATATCACATCCACCTGTGTTAAACAGACTTTTCCCCCTGCCAAAGTATCGCGCACCAACCACCAACCTGGACAGAGCCACTGTCGTGCCGCTGCCGATCGGAACGCCTGTTGATGTTTAGTTGAGAGTAGTGTTAAACTTGTTCATGATATATGTATTTTTATTTCTATTTATTTTTTACTGCACACTGAATGGACACTGGTTTGAGTAACGTTTTTTTGTTTCCTCTGGGTATGTGAGTACTCAGGAAAATAACAATAAAGATATACAATACAATACAATGCAATACAATACAATACCTCAAACATGTGTAAGGAACAGAACAACTTATTTTTTATTACACATAAGACAATCCATTCGGAAGTCTCTAACACTTCCTTTCTACTAACTCATTAAATAATCTTTCTAATGATCGCTGTAGCCCCAGATCCAAGATTTAATCTTTCTCTAGTTTATTTCTAGCCTGGCTTCATGCTTTCTGATCTTGGTTTGTCCCTGAAACCCATCGCCTGCCTATTGCCACCACACTTCTGACATGTTCACTTCCTTTCCTGAAATCCCTGTAAAATAAAATTATTAATAGTTCAATCTCCTAAGGTGCTACCCCTTTTTCTTTTAAAGTATCAACATTACCCATCTTCTCAAAATAACTTTTATGATTCTTCCATCTTCATAAACAACCAGCCAATTCCAAGTTCCCTTTCTTTGCCAAAGCTCTTGAATGTTTTTCCACCTCCCAGTGTAAGACTCATGTTAGGCACAAAAATCTCAGCGGGATTGGCAGCATCTCTGGAGAGAAGGAATGTGTGACATTTCGGGTCAAGACCCTTCTTCAGACTGGTTAGGGATAAGGGAAATGAGAGATATAGAAGGTGATGAGTAGAGATAAAGAACAATGAATGAAAGATAAGCAATAAAGTAATGATGAATTGGGTGGGGGAGGGATAGAGAGAGAAGGAATGCTGGGGCTACCTGAAGTGAGAGAAATTAATATTCATATCACTGGGCTGTAAGCTGCCCAAGCGAAATATGAGATGCTGTTCCTTCAATTTGCACTTAGCCTCACTCTGAGAATGGAGGAGACTGAGGACAGAAGGTCTGTGTAAGAATGGGAAGGAGAATTAAAGTATACAGCAGCCGGGAGATAAGGTTGGTTCATGCAGGCTGAGCGAAGGTGTTCCGCGAAACGATCGCCCAGTCTGCCTTTGGTCTCGCCGATGTATTAGAGTCCACATGAGGTTGGATGAGGTGCAAGTGAACTTCTGCCTAAACTGAAAGGACTGTTGGGGTCCCTGGACAGAGTCGAGGGAGGAGGTCTAGTGGCAGGTTTTTGCATCGTCTGCAGTTGCAGGGGAAGGTACCTGGGGAAGGGGTGGTTTGGGTGGGAAGGGATGAGTTAACCAGGGAGTTGCGGAGGAACGGTCTCTGTGAAAGGTGGAAAGGGGTGGCGATGGGAAAATGTGGCTAGTGGTGGGATCCCGTTGGAGATGGCGGACATTTTGGAGGTTTATGTGTTGTATGCGACACTGATGGGGTGGAAGGTAAGGACTAGGGGGACTCTGTCTCTGTTGCCATTAGGGGGAGGGGGAGCAAGGGCGGAGCTGCGGGGTACCGAGAAGATACGAGTGAGGGCCTCTTCGATGATGGGAGAGGGGAACCCCTGTTCCCTAAAGAATGAAGACATCTCCGATGTTCTAGTATGGAACACCTCATCTTGGGGGCAGATGCGGCGTAGACGGAGGAATTAGGAGCAGGGGATAGAGTCTTTGCAGGAGGCAGGGTGGGAATAAGTGTAGGGTTGATAGTTGTGGGAGTCTGTGGGTTTGTAATAGACATCAGTCAATAGTCTATTTTCCGTGATGGAGAATGTGAGATCAAGAAAGGAGAGGGAAATGTCAGAGACGGTCCAAGTAAATTTGAGTGCAGGATGAAAATTGGTGGGGAAGTTGATGAAGTCCATGAGTTCTGCATGGGTGCAGGAGGTAGCCCCAATGCTGTCATCAATGTAACGAAGATAGAGTTTGGGGATAGGGCCAGTGTACGCCTGGAACAGGCATAGTTCAACGAACCCTATAAAGAGGAAGGCATAGTTGGGGCCCATGCGGGTGCCCATAGCTATGCCTTGGACTGGTGAAGTGAGAGAAGTCAAAGGAGAAGTTGTTGAGGGTGACGACCAGCTCCGCTAGGTGGAGTAGAGTGTTAGTAGAGGGAAATTGGATGGTTCTGCAGTCGAGGAAGAAGCAGACGGCTTTAAAGCCTTCCTGGTGGGGGATGGAGGTGTAGAGTGACTAAACGTCCATAGTAATGGTGAGGGAGTGGGGGCTCGGAAAGCGGAAGTCATTAAAGAGACAAAGGGCATCTGAGGTATCTCGGACAAGTCACTGCGGTTGCTGGTTTAATACAAAAAAGGCACAAAGGGTTGGAGTAACTCAGTGCCTGTCCATGTTCTCCAGAGATGCTGCCTGACACTGAGTTATTCCAGCACTCTGGGCCTTTTTTGACATTTTTCTATATTTTATTGATTAAACATATCAGACTTTTCAAAATATATCCATATGTAGAATTCACATAAATTAAAATTTTGGCTGTCGGGATACCAAAGGTTTATAAATTATTTAATTCCACTGTAACTAATACAGTAACTAAGGTAGGAACCTCACAGCTTGTAGATCACATGCAAGCTTACGCAAGATTTAATTGGTATACATAAGATCAATATCTTCTGCATTTCGCAGCTCAGTTTCTGCTACATGCAAGCACTACACTTACTTGTTAAAGATTTGAAGTGCTTGTCTTGAGCTTACTTCCCATGTTCTTGTTAATAGGCCGTGTGTATTTCCTCATGTACTTGTCATTCCTGTACTGAGCTCCAAGCTCATCATATCTGACAGTTTCATTCTTTCTCAGAAACTCTGGAGAACCTGTAGAATTCAAGGCTTCGACAGTTAAATAGTCCAGATTGCTTATCACATAGAACTGCGGAAAGTTTCTGTAAGAGGTACTAGGAGAATGTTAACGCTATATATCTTTCTTAATGTCATTAGCCTGAGATAAAGTGAGGAGAATATTGATTGGAGAAAGTTAGTTCATTGAATTATGCTCTGATAACATCTGTTAATGTTGGCCTTTTGCTAAGTAACCATCAATACTTATTTTATATTGCACAATTACACTTCAACTTTCAAAGTCATATTTCAAAGATGATGTGATGTGTAATTATTTCCAAGCATCTAATGTTGTTTGATGATAGTTTTATTGTTAATTAGCCATCAAAATGAAATCTCCCAGCTTGGGTTAATACATATTTAATTATCTGCAAAGTGGTCCCTATTGGCCATAGTTAAGTTGATATTCATCATAATTATGTTCATTCTTATTCATGGATTCTTGGTTCCTGATTTATGTTTTAAAAACTATCATGTTTATAGGTCAATTCGTTTTTTGTTATATATTTGCAGGATTGTGGCCTTTCAGAGCTATTTCCTTCTGCATATTAGATTCTTGTATAGTTCTATTCGATCACATTGAAAAGCCTGGTTATTTGAAAAATCCAGTTAATCAGTCTGAAGAAGGGACTCAACCCGAAACATCACCCATTCCTTCTCTCCAGAGATGCTGCCTGTCCTGCTGAGTTACTCCAGCTTTTTGTGTCTATCTTCGGTTTAAACCAGCATCTGCAGTTCATTCTTACACAACCAGACATCCTTCTTTGTTTCCGTTTTGAAATAACAGATGGTTGAATATATTCAAACAGTTAAATTAAGAACTTTTTGCCCTTCATATTTAAAATACGTCAGTAACGATATTTTTATCATTTTAGTTGGAAACATAGAAACATAGAAAATAGGTGCAGGAGTAGGCCATTCGGCCCTTCGAGCCTGCACCACCATTCAATATGATCATGGCTGATAATCCAACTCAGTATCCTGTACCTGCCTTCTCTCCATACCCCCTGATCCCTTTAGCCACAAGGGCCACATCTAACTCCCTCTTAAATATAGCCCTTTAGCCACAAGGGCCACATCTTCCTGAGGAGACTGAAGAAGGTCCATCTGTCTCCTCAGATCCTGGTGAACTTCTACCGCTGCACCATCGAGAGCATCCTTACCAACTGCATCACAGTATGGTATGGCAACTGCTCTGTCTCCGACCGGAAGGCATTGCAGAGGGTGGTGAAAATTGCCCAACGCATCACCGGTTCCTCGCTCCCCTCCATTGAGTCTGTCCAAAGCAAGCGTTATCTGCGGAGGGCGCTCAGCATCGCCAAGGACTGCTCTCACCCCAACCATGGACTGTTTACCCTCCTACCATCCGGGAGGCGCTACAGGTCTCTCCGTTGCCGAACCAGCAGGTCCAGGAACAGCTTCTTCCCGGCGGCTGTCACTCTACTCAACAACGTACCTCGGTGACTGCCAATCACCCCCCCACCCCCCGGACACTTATTATCACTTATTATTATTTATTTAAATCATTTGCTATGTCGCTCTTCCAGGGAGATGCTAAATGCATTTCGTTGTCTCTGTACTGTACACTGACAATGACAATTAAAATTGAATCTGAATCTGAATCTGATCTAACTCCCTCTTAAATATAGCAAGAGGAAGATGTATAAAGCAGAAAATGAGTGCCAAATAGGAACCTGGGCAATTGATCAGTTGCAATAAAACATGGCATGATAAAATTGCCCTAGACAGCAATCAAAAGTACATCAAAGAATGGGAATTGTAAAAGAAGAAAGGCAGCTGGAGCCAAGTACTCAGTGGTAGTTCTTTGGCACTAAGTTAGAAAGTTGGATTCAAAAACTGGACTGAAATGTCCAGACGGACACTTCAGAATAGTATTTTCAACTAAAGTCATGGTCTACTAACTTCTTTAAACAAATCCACAAGTTATGAGTTGATTTAACCTTGGGCACAATGATTTTGTGCACATTTCTGGTTGGCCTGGTGCCTATCAGGAAACTCCATACTTCTTATTTGCTTTGCAATAATTTGGTTTTAGTAACCCTGTTTTCTCCTGAAACCATGCTATTTGGAACCAAGTCATTCAAAAGGCCAAGATTCAAACTGCATTCTTTGAGATCTATCAACTGGAACCTCAAGTACAATTTTACGCATGCATTTGATTACTTTTCTTCTGGAGGTAAAGATGACAGTCATTCTCAGCTTCCAAACCTATGGATCATTCCAAGATCATTCCATGATCAGCCATGATCACATTGAATGGCGGTGCAGGCTCGAAGGGCTGAATGGCCTACTCCTGCACCTATTTTCTATGTTTCTATGTTAAGATGCAGCAGCTGATCTCTACCATAATTTATAATTTCCCCTTCATTGCTGGATTTGGAAAGGCACATAAACTCCAGTCTCAAGACTTAATTTACTTTTCTTTCATTCTGCAAGATGGAAGAGTGGGAATGAGTATTTGCCTGCACTGTGAGTTTCCCCAAAGTACACGCCTTCATACTGCACTTATGTCCTTGCGGAGACCCACCTTCCCATCAGGATGATCAAGCTATAAGTCTGGAAGTTTTTTATGTCCCTCTTTCACAAATAACTTCCTGCAGGCTCTGTTTCCAACAATCTGTTTCACTATCTCACTCAGAGTATACTCTCCCACCATCACTCCCCCAGCATTGCAGCATCTATTTATAGAACAACACTCCCCTTAGCTGGCTACGTGTTCATTACCATGAGGTATGCAATTTTAAGAAATGGCTTTAATGATCAACTTGCTGGACTAGATAAAAACGATGTGCATAATCTGAGAACACAATGCTGAAACTAATAATGCTATATTTAAGAGGGAGTTAGATGTGGCCCTTGTGGCTAAAGGGATCAGGGGGTATGGAGAGAAGGCAGGTACAGGATACTGAGTTGGATGATCAGCCATGATCATATTGAATGGCGGTGCAGGCTTGAAGGGCCGAATGGCCTACTCCTGCACCTATTTTCTATGTTTCTATTTCTACATGGCTTTATACATGCTGAATTCTTTGATCTTCATGCCACTTTCATAAACAGTGGTGGGCTGACTCACAATACTATTTGTGCCAAAAAGAGGTGGTAATGTTGCTCCATTTTCAGGGTTTCTGTAAAGATTTTGAAGTAGAGCAGAGCATTTTTCATGTAATTCTGGCCAAAGTGTATTAATTAATTAACATTACTAAAACAAACCATTACCTTATCGTTATCATAATTCTGTTTGTGGCAGCTGCCATGAAATTGCCGATGGTATTTCCTTCAACGCAAACATCAGTCCAAAGGTATGTTTTGAGTTTTAGGGGTCTCAGACATCAAGTAGCCATGAAAGGTAGTTAACAAATATAAATATTTTTCTTTATTTTCTTTCTTGTGTGCCATCAATTGAATTTTTAGTTTGGTAGTATTCCACTGGTTTTAAGATGCTTAAGTGTCAACTTTAATTGATGAAAATTCATTGAGTGCTCTGGCAGACTGAGACAATTTAAGAGGAAATTTGAAAGGATTGGACAAGAGGAATATCCAGGTGAAGTGACTGTCCAGCTGAGACACAAAGAGATGTAAAAACCAGTAGCAGACTTTCCTCAAACAGGAAATATATCTCAAGAGTTTACATAATACTAGACCAAGTGCAGACCCGTTGGGTCTGTTCCCCCAACATGCGGTTGTGGGGGGGGAGGCGGCATGCAGCGTCACACACTTACCCCCCCCCCCCCCCCCGCACTCACGCTAATGGAGGGGAGGAGGGGAGAGAGGGGGGAGGGGGGGAGGGGGGGAGAGAGGGAGAGAGGGAGAGAGGGGGGGAGGAGAGAGGGGGAGGAGAGAGGGAGTGCTGAGAGGGGGTGAGATGAGGGGCGGGGAGAGGTGGTGAGCAGGGAGGGGGAGGGAGGGTGGAGGGAAGGGGGTAGGGGTGTGTGGAG
The DNA here is from genome assembly GCF_010909765.2 of Amblyraja radiata. Taxonomy (NCBI): domain Eukaryota; kingdom Metazoa; phylum Chordata; class Chondrichthyes; order Rajiformes; family Rajidae; genus Amblyraja; species Amblyraja radiata. The sequence goes on along the minus strand of NC_045976.1, from coordinate 35,561,602 downwards.
GGGAGGGGGGTTAGGGGAGGGATGGTGGGGGAGGGGAGGAGGGGGAGAAAAAGAGGGGGGGAGGGGAGGAGAGGAGGAGAGGAGGGGGAGAGGAGAGGGGGGGAGAGGAGGGGGGGAGAGGAGAGGGGGGGGAGAGAGGAGAGGGGGGGAGAGGAGGAGAGGGGGGCGAGAGGAGGCGAGGGGGGGAGAGGAGGAGGGGGGGAGAGGAGGAGAGGGGGGAGAGGAGGAGAGGAGCGGAGAGGAGGAGAGAGGGGGAGAGGAAGCGGGGGGAGAGGAGGAGAGGGGAGGGGGGAGAGGGAGGGGGGGGGGGAGAGGAGAGGGAGAGGGGGGGGGGGAGAGAGAGTGCCTTTTTACTTCAACCCAAACCCAAACAACCATTTGCAGGCAGTGCTTTTTTACCTCTAACCATATTTTCATTTTCAAACCAAATTAAGGGTACTCACAGTGCTGTAGACATTTGTCAGTGTCATTCAGAACTCTGATTGAGGCACACCATTTGCAGAGACTGATTGAGGCACACCACTTGCAGAGACTGATTGAGGCACACCACTTCCTGGTTTTATAGTCCCTCCCCCTCCCTCCAGCAGGGGCAGCAGAGAGAATGGGGAATTTTGTAAAAACATTAATATCTCTGTCAATTTTCATCGATGGGAAAAATCCTCGGCACACATGCGGCGGAGGGGGGCTCTGAGCGAGGTGGCCAAAAATGACGGCCGTAGGTGGCGGCGTACTCTCGGAAATCGCAGCACAGAAAGCCAAAACCGGTCAAGAACAGACTTTTAGTAATATAGATAGATAGATTTGCTCATTATCTATCAGACTGAGATCCACCACGTATTTTTTGTGACTGCAATTAAGAGCATCCAATTGGGCTATTTTTTTTTATTGCCCATCCCTAAATGGCCACAAGAAGTAGCTGTGAGTTGGCAACGGAAATGTTCAGTCCAACAGTATTGGAGGAGCACATTCACAAGGACTGAAGTGGTTCAAGAAGCCAGCTCACAACTTCTTCTCATGGGCATTTGGGATGGGCAATAAATTATTTCATTACCAACAACAAGCAAATCCCTTGAAATCATTTTTTTAAATTAGTCCAATTGGATGCTCCTAATCGCGAAAAATATTTGGTGGATCTCAGTCTGATAGACAATGAGCAAATATTATATCAGCTATTGCCAATCTATTTTGGTAATGTACAAATCTACTACATTGACTTGAAAACTGTTTTATGGGTTAGTGTCAAACAGCCTATGTAGTTCTACTGATCTACTAGTGGAAAATGGCTGCCACCATTCAGTCATTAAAAAAAACACTAATGTTCTAAAAACTCTTGAAGATGAAATTATTTTTACATGAGCCCTATAGGGAATTATGAAGAAGCTTATGTTTATTCTATCTTTCTGATTACTTATTTTAGGGCAGGGCTGGACTTGATGGTAAAGGTGGAGTTAAAGGAAAGAAAGGAGACAGAGGTTTGCAAGGCCAGAAGGGGGATCTGGTAAGGAAAACATCCCGATTAAGTAGATACTCTTAAGTCTAAATACGTTCATTTATATATTTTGCTGAAGTATTTGGAATGTGCACATCACCAGTCTGGCTTTATTAATGTGCATTGTAAAAACTTACATCTTAAAAATGTTGCTCAGTTACTTCATTGGGAAATATGAAGTTGGTCAAATATTTACTCTGGCAGGAATCCACTCGAATGAATGGGTCCTGGCCTCTCATTCCAGTTCCTGGGAGGTCTTGTAGGATCAGAGACACTTTGGCACAGCAGTAGAGTTGCTGCCTTACAGTGCCAGAGACCCGAGTTCGATCTTGACTACTGGTGTTGTCTGTGTGGAGTTTGTACATTCTCCCTGTGACTGCGTGAGTTTTCTCCAGGTGCTTCGGATTCCTCTCACATTCCAAAGACGTGCAGGTTTGTAGGTTAATTGGCTTCGGTAAAATTGTAAATTGTCCCCAGTGTATAGGATTGTGCTGGTGAACAGAGTGATCGCTATTCCGCCTGGACTCGATGGACCTGTTTCCGTGCTGTATCACTAAATTCTAATGCCTAAAGTAAAGTAAAGCCTGGCCTAAAGCAGATCATCAATCTTATGCCCCTGTCCCACTTAGGAAACCTGAATGGAAACCTCTGGAGACTTTGCGCCCCACCCAAGCCTTCCATTGGGTTCCCGGAGGTTCCTGGAGGTTTTTGTCAGTCTCCCTACCTGCTTCCACTACCTGCAACCTCCGGCAACCACCTGCAACCTCCGGGAACCGCACGGAAACCTTGGGTGGGGCGCATAGTCTCCAGAGGTTTCCGTTCAGGTTTCCTAAGTGGGACAGGGACATAGGGGTACTCCAGGTGGCAGAATAATTATTGAGTATTTCTAGCACTCACTGTTTAACAAAATCTAAGGGAGAGTATTAACCATCTATATCATGAGTTCTTATTACATTTGTATACAAATATCACCATAAAGCTGCTGTTTATTTTCCTTCTTTAGTTGGCCCTAAACCAAATAATTTTCTAATGGTTACAGTATTTTCACTGTTTGTAACTTATCCAATATGCTACCATACGTTTGACCTTGGGTATTTGTAGAATCTGCAGTGGATGAAATCAACCACACAAACCATCTCAAAATCATGACAGACTTTTTGATGGAATAAGAATAAGAAATCAGATGTGCTCACAATCACAACAATGTGACAGGTTTACATAAGTGTTTTCGTTACATGTGGGGTTACAGCTTTTGGCACAATGGGCAAAATGTTGTTAAGCAGTATTTTTTTAAATGACACAGAAGAGTTTGCACCTGCTGCAGTCTGGAGCAATATTCAAGCTGCTGCAGGAGCCCAGTGGCTAAGGCAGCATTTATGGAGGAAGAAGGATGATCACCGTTAGTCCTGATGTAGGGTCTCAGCACAAAACGTTGATCATCTCTCTGCCTCCACAGGTGCTGCCTGACTTGCTGACATTCTCCATTAAGCAAACCATGAACACATTAAATGGCGGTGCTGACTCGAAGGGCCAAATGGCCTACTCCTGCACCTATTGTCTATTGTCTATTATCTTTTAAAATGTGCCTATTCATAGCACAGAAATGTGTGCATATTTTAGTCTTCCCAAATTGGAATGAGAGGTTTGTACTATCTTGATCAGTCTTTGCTGGCTTTACCTTGCACTATATATTATTCCCTTATCATGTATCTATCTATACACTGTAAATGGCTCGATTGTAATCACGTATTGTCTTTCTGCTGACTGGATAGCATGCAACAAAAGTTTTTCACTCTACCTCGGTACATGGGACAATAAACTAAACTAAACTAACAAGAAGGGCTAGACAATTTGGGCCTATATTCATTGGAGTTGAGAAGAATGAGGGGCAACCTCATTTTTAAATAATATACCCGCAAAGAGCGTTTCACTGGGTAGATGGTGATATGTTTTCACTTATGAGAGAGTCATGAACAAGGGGACCTGGTTGTAACATAAGGGTCTGTCATTTAAAACTGTGTTAAGTACAATTTTCTTCCCACAGAGAAGAGGTGAATCTCTGGAATGCTTTGCCCCAGCGGGTGGTGGAGACTGTATTATTAAAGACATTTTAGGCAGAGTTATATAAATAATTGGAAGATCAAGGAATTGAGGGTTATTTGAAACTGGCACAGAATAGAAGTAGTGCAGTCATGACCATATTGAAAGGCAGGACAAGCTTGAGGGCTGGTGGCCTACGCCTGTCTCCAGGCCCTGCGATATCTTGTGTTCTTCGTCCCATATTAGCAAAACTGGCGGAATCTCAAAATAGGTTGTGTCTAGCTTTCTCAGCAGTGAAATACATTTTGAGACAATGTGCAGGAACTGTGGAAACTGCAAACATCAGGGGGTTGAACATAATTCACAGGTAAAATTCTAGACGCTGTACATTTGATTTACAAAGATATCCAAAGACAAGAAGATACCATCTAACCCTGAAAGTGCACGCAGCTGAAAAAAATTATAATACTGCATTCGCAAAGGAAATCAAAGCCAATTATAATCTCCAAATAAAACCAGAGCAAACACAGGGGCATATTTGTGAGCCTTCATTGTATAATTTCATATTCAATTCTTATTTTTATATCTCCTGGATAACATTTTCTTTGCACTCCCTTTGCTATCATAAAAGTAATATATTTAAAGGGGTGCACACAACCCGAGGGAACAATTCTCAAATTGCTTTTCCATTCATTTTCAGTATGTCATTGACTGTGAAATAAGTTTAACTTGATGCAGAGATATAGCTATGCTGGATGCCTAGATTGCCATTTCCCGCATGGCAGGAGGTAGGCGTGAAAAATTACCAGCAGTACAAATATAGGCCGTTACGAACTTCTTCATCAAATTGCATAATGAGGTGCTTGCTTCCCTGTTCCGGTTGCTCTCCCACACAAGCTCAGAAAGACACAAGCTCAATTGACATGAATTCCTCAGCTGAAGCACACACTACTTCAACGCAATAATGGACATAACCTGAAAATCTTTGTTGTTTTGTGCTTGGCTTTCCCCTTTACCACTCACCTACCCAGCAGCCCAATTTGTATAATTTTCTTAAGCACCATGAGGAAAGTTTATTCAATTGAAAATGTAGCAGAGAAATGGGCAAAGGTTTACTCTTGGGTAGATATAGTGAAACGTTCAAAACAAACACCTAAAAGACACCAAGATTTCTGGATTTGTAGACGGTGAGGAAGGCTGCCAAAGTATACAGTGGGATATAGATTTGTTGCAGAAATGGGCAGAGAAATGACAGATGAAGTTTAATCCATGCAAGTCCGAGGTGTTCCAGTTTGGGAGATGAAATGTAAAGGGAAAGTATACAGTTAATTGCAAGAGAGGTATATTGGGTTGCAAGTTAATAGCTCCCTGCAAGTAGATAGAGAAGTAAAGAAAGCATATTGGATTCTTACCTTTGTTGCTTGGTTTATAGGATTTTGGTCAGGCCGCATGTATTGTGTGCAGTTCTGGTTGACCCATTATCAGAAGGACGTGGTGGCTTTCGAGAGAGCACAGAAGAGGTTTACCACAATGCTGCCTGGGATAAGGAGAGATTGGACACACTTGGATTGTTTTCTCGCATATCTGAGATTGAAGGGAGTCCTGAAAGAAGAATATAAAATTATGAGAGGCATAGGTAGGATAGATAGTCAGAACATATTTCCCGGGATGGAAATATCAAAGAGGGCATAGCTTTAAGGTGAAAGGGGCAGAGTTTAAAAGAGATGAGCAAGGCAAGTTTTTTTTTCTAAACACAGAAGGTGATGGATCCCTGGAATGTGTTGTCACGGGTGACAGATACAATGGTGGTGTTCAAGAGGCTTTTAGACGGGCACGGGGATATGCAGGGAATTGAGGGGTATAGATCTTGTGCGGGGAGGTGAGATTCATCTATCCTGGTATGTTCATCACAGACATTTTGGGTCAAAAGGCCATTCCTGTGCTGTACTTTTCTATGTTCTATATTCTATTTTTTACTCCTGATTTTTTCTCACTGTGCACAAAGAATTCTAGAGCAGTTTTTGCACTGAATATTATGACAAACACGTCAGCCGAGACTTGCTGAATATTTGCTGATACTCCATCCACAAATGGTCCAATGGCCAGTTCTCACCACTGGTTGTGAGAACATCTGCCTTATTGAAGATGTTACAAAATTAATATAGAGCCTGAGCCATACCAGGGCATGGGCACATAATATAGGATGACTTCTCAGTTTGGTAGATGCAGTGTGGTATTGTCCTTTGGAACTAGTTCAGGTGACCTCGGTGGAAGTGCCTCTTGAAAACAGGTACACCCTCTTGGGAGCTGTCAGGGCAGACAACGCTTCGAGTCCGAGCGGCGGACTGGAGATTCTGTGGTGACAGGCGATAGTCAAGGAAGGTGTATTGCCTCCCTGGTGCCAGGGTCCAAAATGTCACAGGCCGACTTAAGAACATCCTTGAGAGGGAAGGTGAACAGGCGGAAGTAGTTGTGCATGTAGGCACAAATGACGTGGGTAAGAAGAGGAAGGAGGTTCTGCAAAGTGAGTCTAGAGAACTAGGTAGGAGGCTGAAAAGCAGGACTTCTAGATAAGAGATAAGCTAAGATAACCTTTAATGTCATTCAGACCGAAGTCTGAACGAAATTGAAGCAGTCATACATACAATACAATACAATAAAAAACAACAATAAACACATATTAACATCCACCACAGTGAGTCCACCCAACATCTCCTCACTGTGATGGAGGCAAAAGTCTTAGGTCTCCAGTCTCTTCCCTCCTCTTCTCCCTCTGCGCTGAGGCGATACCCCCCGGGCGATGTTAAAACCTGTCCCGCGGCTCAAACACCGCGGCCCGGGGTGGTCGAAGCTGCCGCCCACCAGTCCTGCTGACGCAGCCGCTGGCCCGCGGCCGAACCCCGGACTCAGGCCACCACCGCCAGAACACCGTCCAAGCCACCGGAGCACCGTTCCAGCCCCGAGCCGGATCGCCCTCACGTGAGTACTGCCACCGCTCCTCCCTCGGGCTGGGCCGCCCCGACCGGTCGCCGCTCCTCCCTCGGGCTGGGCCGCCCCGACTGGGCGCCGCTCCTCCCTCGGGCTGGGCCGCCACGACTTGGCGCCGCTCCTCCCTCGGGCTAGGAGCGCCGTACCTCCCCGAGCTCGTCCACTCCGACGGGAGCACCGTTCCTTCCTCGGGCCGGCCGTCCTCACGGGAGCGTCACAGTCCCTCACGGAAGCCCTGTTCCAGCCCCGAGCCGGGCCGCCCTCACGAGAGCGAGCTCAGGGCGAGTCCTGGCGGGCTCTGCCTCCTGAGCCTCGAGGTCGCCAGCTCCGCCATTAGGCCTCAGCGCAGACGGAGGCAGAGAAGGGGAATACGACAAAAAGTCGCATTCCCCCGCAGGGAGAGACAGCAAGCCCCGTTTCAACCCCCCCCCCCCCCAAACAGAAACTAAAAACCAAAACTAGACTAACCAAAACGAAAATAAACAACACAAAAAACACAAAACAAACAGGACTGCCGGAGAGCCGCTGCAGTCAGAGCCGCGCCGCCACTAGGAGAACTCTAGGGTGGTTATCTCTGGGTTGCTTCCAGTACCTCATGCTAGTGAAGATAAGAACAGGGAGATGGGGGATCTGAATGTGTGGCTGAAGAGTTGGTGCAGGGGGCAGGGATTTAGATTTCTTGATCACTAGGATCTTTTCTGGGGCTGGGGTTGTCGAGCTTCTGCTGTTGGAATAACTTAGGTCACACACAGTGACTAAGATCCAAAGACTTTATTAGCGTTACAGCATAGGTAACTTCATCTTAATACGTAACTCAAGTCTGAGGGAGAAAGTGCTGAGAAGCTTTCTGTTAAACTAATGGGCGTAGCTACAAAGTATGACTCATAACATGCATGCACTGATCTACAGGGGTGACCTATACAAAAGGGACAGGCTGCACCTTAATTGGAGGGGGACCGACATTCTGGCAGGCAGGTTTGCTAGTGCTACACCGGTGGGTTTAAACTAAAGAGTGGGGGGGGTGGAGTCAACAACGTGGTAGCGTATGCGTGCAGTTAACGGGGAAGTGTAGGAAAGGTCACGTTTAAACTAACAGGGCAGGGGGAATGAGAACCAACGCAAAGTGACAGAAGGCCATAAAAGGAGGACAGAAGCAAAAGGTGGAAAGGAGATAAGAAAAACAAACCTGAAACCTTTGTGCCTTAATGCGAGGAGCATTCGTAATAAGGTGGATGAATTGAGTGCGCAGTTAGTAGTTAAGAAATATGATATTACGGAGACATAGCTCCAGGGTGACCAAGGCTGGGAGCTAAACATGCAGGGGTATTTGCTATTCAGGAAGGATAGACAGAAAGGAAGAGGAGATGGGGTGGCATTGTTGGTTAAAGAGGAGATTAATGCAATAGCAAGGAGAGACATTAGCTTGGATGCTGTAGAATCGTTATGGGTAGAACTGCGACATAGCTAAGGGCAGAAAACGCTTGTTGGAGTTGTACACAGACCACCAAACAGCAGTAGGGAGGTTAGGGATAGCATCAAGCAGGAAATTAGTGAAGTTTAGTTTAGAGATACAGTGCAGATACAGGCCCTTCGGCCCACCGGGTCCACGCCGACCAGTGATTCCCGTAGATTAACACTATCCTACACCCACTCGGGACAATTTTTACATTTACCAAGCCAATTAACCTACAAACCTGTATGTCTTTGGAGTGTGGGAGGAAACTGAAGATCTCAGAGAAAACCCACACGGTCACGGGAAGAACGTACATACTCCGTACAGACAGCACCCGTAGTCTGGATCGAACCCGAGTCTCCGGTGCTGCATTCGCTGTAAGGCAGCAACTCTACTACTGGGCCACTGTGACCGCCCGTGAAGCTAATGGCATGTTGGTCTTCATTGCGAAAGGATTTGAGTTTAGTAGCCAAATAGGACCCAAGGAGGTCCTACTTCAGTTGTACAGGGCCCTGATGAGACAGCACCTGGAGTATTGTGTGCAAATTTGGTTTCCTAATTTGTGGAAGGATATTATTGCTATTGAGGGAGCGCAGCGTAGGTTCACCAGGTTAATTCCCGGGAAAGCGGGACTGACATATGATGAAAGAATGGGTCGACTGGGCTTGTATTCATTGGAATTTAGGATGAAAGGGAATCTTATAGAAACATATAAAATTATTGAGGGATTGGACAAGCTAGATGCAGGAAACATGTTCCAGATGTTGGGGGGGGGTCCAGAACCAGGGGCCACAGTTTAAGAATATGGGGTAGGCCATTGAGAACTGAGATGAGGAAAAACATTTTCGCACAGAAAGTTGTGAATTTGTGGAATTCCCTGCCTCAGAAGGCAGTGGAGGTCGATTCACTGGATGCATTCAAAAGAGAGTTAGATAGAGCTCTCAGGGCTAGCAGAATCAAGGGATATGGGGAGAAGACAGGAACGGGGTACTGATTGTGGATGATCAGCCATGATCACATTGAATGGCGGTGCTGGCTCGAAGGGCCGAATGGCTTACTCCTGCACCTATTTTTCTATTTCTATTTTTCTATGAAATGGTAAATCTGTTTTACTGGTTCTGATTCCATCGAAGGTTGCCATTTTTGTACTTTTCCAACTCGTCCCGTCAAAATTCTCCCTCTATCCTCAATGAGCAATGGGCTGATTCTCAAATATATGGACCAAGTACTCGTCCCATTGCTCTTTGTGGCTTATTGGTGTTTCGTTTGCTTTAAGTATACATGGACATCTTTAAGCTGTCTAGAAGAAATACTAGAAGGTGTTCATTAACTTTCTCTCTGTTTTAGGGAGATAAGGGAGACCAAGGCTTCAAAGGAGATAGTGGACATAGAGGTGAGAAGGTAAGGTGGATATCATGATTGCTGCACAAGATCTCTCACTGGACATCTGACTGGAGAACGTTTTTTAATTAGAATGTAATCATGTGCCATAGTGAATGATATATATTCAATCATTCTCATTGTCATTGAATGGTGGAACATAGGCCAAAGGGCAAACTCTTCAACCATACGTCTGTGAGGGAAGGCCAAGGTAAGATCTGGCCTAATGCATCTCCTTACATTAACAGCCACACAAAAAAGTTCCATCAAGCATTTCTGACATGTTTATTTGTAGCCAGCAAAGGGCTGTATTGGACATGATACAAAAAGATGTTTTGCCAATACATTTTGTCAGTCTTGTCTGTTAATAGCTTAGGCTAGCCCAAATGGCTGCCTAATCCAAAAAGCCCTCACTATTAAAAGCATTATTCCCACTGTGCGGGTGCCCGCTCTGCCCGAGCCAGCTGCATGCCCCTTTTCCGGGGTTACGTCCGCGCCCGGGTGATGTTGGAGAGGGACTACGCATTGTCCACGGGCGCCCTGGGGGATTTCCGGGACCGCTGGGCACCGCAGGGGGTTGAATGTATCCTCAATAAGGATTGTAACATAGTTGTATAGTAGTTTCTTTACTATATTTGTTTGTCTTGTATTATGGTGGTGGGTTCTGTTTGATTTATTGTATTGTAAATATTATTTTTTAATAATTTAATACATTTTTTGATAATTAAAAAAAAAACAAAAAAACTGTGCAGGTGCCCCATACCAGCTTCATCTGAGGCCATGAGGGAGTGATTTTGCTGTGTACTGGCCATGCAAGGTATCGGCCATATAACCGGTGCAATCATTCTGATCTTTTGTAGCAAACTGCCAAATATTGTTCAGAGAGATCGGTCCCTAGAAGGAATGCTCAAGTAACCTTTGTTCCAATCCATTAAAATCTATTCCCCTGGAAAAATCTCATGGTGCCTTGTCAAATGTTTAAACATGAATTACCTCCTTATGCCTTTACTGTGATCCAAGCAGCCTCATATTTCATGTGTACAGAAGTGTGTAAAATACACAGTGCAATTGAATTTCTTGTCCAAACTTTCTTTAGCAATCATGCTCCTATTTTGCCACCTCCAACGGGATCCCACCACTGTCAAGGGGCAGAGTCCCCCTTGTCCTCAGCTTCCACCCTACCAGCCATCACATACAACAGATAATCCTCCGACATTTTCGCCACCTCCAATGGGATCCCACCACTGGCCACATCTTCCCATCTCCTCCTCTTTTGGCTTTCCGCAGAGACCGCTCCCACCGTAACTCCCTGGTCAATTCGTCCCTTCCCACCCAAACCACCCCCTCCCCTGGTACTTTCCCTTGCAACCGCTACACTTGCTACACTTGTCGCTTTACCTCCCCCCTTGACTCCATCCAAGGACCTAAGCAGTCTTTCCAGGTGCGACAGAGGTTCACCTGCACCTCCTCATCTATTGCATCGCTGCTCTAGGTGTCAGCTGCTCTACATCTTTGAGACCAAGCGGAGATTTGGCGATCGCTTCGCCGAACATCTTAGCTCAGTTTGCAATAACTGAGCCGGTGGCTTCAACTCCCCCTCCCATTCTGAATCCAACCTTTCTGTCCTGGGTCTCCTCCATGGCCAAAGTGAGTCCCACTGTAAATTGGAGGAGCAGCACCTCATATTTCGCTTGGGTAGTTTACAACCAAACAGTATGACCATTGACTTCTCCAATTTCAGGTAGTCCTTGCTTTCTCCCTCTTTCCCCTCCCCTTCCCATGTCTCCCACAGCCCACTGTCTCCACCTCTTCCTTTCTTCTTCCCACCCCCACATCAGTCAGAAGAAGGGTCTCGACCTGAAACGTCACCTATTCCTTCGCTCCATAGATGCTGCCTCACCCGCTGAGTTTCTTCAGCATTTTCATCTACCTCCCATTTTCCTTTGGATACTTTATACTTTTAAATCGATTCTATTACTGTACCTATACGTTAAAACTCTGCACCGCCTATTATGGGATGAAGTTATCTATCCTTCTTTGAAACCTGAAATGCATCACCACAATATGGCATGGTGGCGTAGCAGTAGATTTGCTGCCTTACTGCGCCAGAGACCCGGGTTCGATCCTGACTACCAGTGCTATCTGTACTGAGTTTGTACGTTCTCCCCGTGATCACGTGGGTTTTCTCCGTGATCTTCGGTTTCCTCCCACACTCCAAAAGACGTACAGGTTTGTAGGTTAATTGGCTTGGATTTGTTTACTTGGTATAAGTGTTAATTGTCACGAGTATGTGTAGGATAGTGTTAATGTGCGGGGATCGCTAGTCGGTGCGGACTCGGACCACTGTATCTCTAAACTAAACTAATATTCCAATGTTTCTTCTGTTGATCCTGTTTCTGGTTTAACTAGCTTGCTGGCAGGTTAAACAATGAGCTTTCCTAAGCATAATTGATGCTGTTTGGAAGTCATATCATAGTCACGTCTGAAACCAAGGAACGATAGAGCAAGTGAAAATCTTGCTCGTTGGTTTTAAATTTGTACAAGACTTAATATATTTAAATAATCAAACATTATACTTTCGTACAGTACAAATTTCATGTCACGGTCACTATAACCAATATCACAGTGCAATTGTCAACTAATCCCCACTTTTCTGTGTGTGCAAGGTGAAGAGAATGGTTGGGTCGGCAGTAACAGGCATCTAATTTATATTTTAGGGGTCACGGGGTCTTCCAGGCCAAAGAGGACAATCAGGAATTGGCGCTGAAAAGGTGGTTGGAGATTTTTTTTAAAGAGTCCCTCTTGAAAAAGTTTTCAGTTATTCATTTTCCTGATCCATTCTATAATTCGAGGTTATGCATGTGAAGATTCACTTTTTAAATTGTTTTGGATTAGTCAATGCAGATTAATGTTTCGCACTTGCCCCTCACAGCTGGCAACTATTTGCTTCACAGTGTGGGAGTTAAGTAAAGAAAAAAAAAGATTTATATTTATCGGGAGCAAACCAAGCAATAATACTTTTTGATTTTGTTTGTAATTTATGGTATTTTAAAGAGCAGTTATTATATCACCAGCATAATGTGTTTGTCTAATAGGAATTGATAGTCCACATTTTACTCCAATCTAGAGTGTTTCTTGCTGATACCTTGTTGCAGCGTATAGTGCATTCAGAAAGTATTTGGACCCGTCACTTTGACCACATTTTGTTACATTACAGCCTTATTCTAAAATGGATGACATTCATTTTTTTTATCATCAAACTACACACAATACCCCATAATTAAAAAACAAAAACAGGTGTTTAGAAATGTTTGCAGTAATGGAAAATAGTTCCATGAAAAAAAGGGACATTACTAACCCATAAAGTCGCATGTTACTGATTTCACCAATTCTTTGCTGAGCTAGTAAACTTACATTGTTAAAAGCCTAATGCAATTATGTTTCATTTAAAATAGAATTACAAGTGGGAGCAGAATTTTACCTACTGACGCTTATGTTAAATGCACAATACAGTAATGACTGCATGTTGCACTATTTCAAAATATAAGTCCATTGACTTTAATGGAACAAGATAAGAGCTATGCAACATAAAATGGCTACTTGTGCAGTTAGTAGACGCACAAAGAACATTTTTTTACAACTTCCAATTCAATAGAGGAGGATATGTTTGGGCATAAGCAACAACCAATACCTTGACTTGCACTGACTATTACATATTTTCTATCTTAAAGGGCGAAAGGGGTGAGCCTGGGTTACCAGGAAAATTGGGATTAGATGGTCTAATGGGGCAAAAGGTTAGTATCCATCTTGCTTTATCAATATTCTTGTTCCTAATATAACAGGCACAAGCGAGAATTTACTTGGAATACTGAGGTTTCTCGCTGTACGTGAAGGCCAAAAGATTACTTACATTGAGATATAATCATTAGCTCCTTGCTTCATAAGTGAATGGTGAGAATATGGAAATCACTACCACAGATTGTGGCAGAGATCAATAGTATAGAAGCACTGAAGGGAATTTAGGGAAATACTTCAGTCAAAAAGAAAGAAGGTGACAGTCTGATTGGGTAAAAGGAAGTAAGGTAGGAGAAACTGTATTGGGAGCATAAATAACATTATAAGCAATGGCTTGTTTCCTTGCTGGAAATTCCATGTACTGCAACATAAAATCATAGTACAGGTAATATAATCTTTTTGACTCAATATCATATTTTATGAGGTTAATTAATATCATAATATATATATTGGATCAGAATTAAAGTAATTGCCAGGGTTCCTCATGAAAAATTTGGTAAATAACACGAATCCAATGCAAATTTGGTAAATAACAAGAATCCAGAGTGCAAATTTAAGACAAGGGCCACACGTGAGGGCATATGGGGCATATGGTAAGCGGCGTTGTACTTATTGAAATGTTATAAGTATAAAAATGTACAAAATGCCATTAAATGTTTCTGTGTAATTTAGGGGTTACAAGGATTTCCAGGTCTTCCAGGGCCCACAGGACTTCCAGGAGAGAAAGGACAAAAGGTTAGTTTTTATAACATGTTATTATCTCCTGTATCAAATTAAATGATGGGCAAGTTGCATTGTCAGCAGATAAAAATTCCACCCAACTGACTGAGAAAATACTTCATAAGTCTTAAATACTTCAATCACCTCACTCTCGCTGTTACACCCCGCTCTCCCTCGCTACCAGGCACCCCGCTCGCTTTTATAATTCTCAAATAACCTTTGTAAAATCCCTTGATTCCTTGCGTTTTTCGGAATACCGAACTGGCTTATTGTTGAGCAGCCTTGACCCCACTGGATTTCCAGTATAAAAATAATTATTTTCCAATGTTATCCATTGCCATCCTGGCGTAGGACATATTATGAGTTATTAGCAGTTGAGGGCAGCAAATGGCAAGAAGAAAAACAGCTAGTATTTTTTTTATAAAGAGAAGGGGAGGAGTGCTATCAATGGGCTATGAACAAAAGCTGGCAATTTATTCAAATCAGGCAGTGCATGGCCCAGTGCCAGTTTCTGCATTTGCACACTGTAATTACTATGAAAACCTGTTTCTGTCATTGGCTAATGACTTTTAAATATAGCATTCTGCAACATAGGGAATCATCACAAATACATAAGACAAAGAGCGAAAGACATTGAGAATTCTGGCAGAAACTAAACAAATACAACTAGAGATCAACTCCACTATACATAAAAATGTTTAAATATGGATTAACAATCAAACCAAAGCAACTAATAATAGGGACACAGAGCAAGTCCAATTCAAGCGAACTATACACCATAAGTACAAGGCGGAAAAATGAGGGAGAAACTGATTCAAGTAACTTCATAGCCCAGCCATGGAGATAGATGGAGGGAAGGAAAGTTGTGAAGAAAATAAGAAAACTTAGCAAGAAGATTGAAGACAGACCAACTTATGCAAGTTTAGTTGCAGAGATAGATGGAAAAAAAGTCCTGAAACCAGTAGCCATGCAGATCTTTTTTACCAACTACAAAGAGAAAGAAAAGATTTAAATGTAAATACGCAAAATGTATCAATTAGAGAGAGAGAGAGAGGAAGGGAAAGAGATAGTGATTCATTAAACTGTAGGCACAGTATTGAATGTAAAGAGTGACTTGCAGTAACTAAACAGCACTATATATATACAGGTGCACAACCTTTTATCCGAAAGCCTTGGGACCAGACACTTTTCGTAATTCAGAATTTGTCGGCCTTCGTAATGGAAATTTTTTAGCGTAGATTTTAATGGCTGGTTCAGTGGTAGAGTGCTCAGCTCATATCCGCAAGGTCGCGAGTTTGCGCCTTGATCCCGGCAGTTACTCGGTCGCGAGTTTGAGTCTTCAATGTCGTTTTTTCTTGCAGAATAAATGTCTGTATGAAATGCAGTGTGTTGAATGAATTCCTGAATTTGTAAATGTGCCCGCAGCATTGAATCACCTCTCGCACTCATGTCACCCTAGCGGGGCTACATGCCCTTAGGCGGCCTAGCTCGGGGATTCTTGAATCCCCGAGCTAGGTCGCGAGTTTGCGCCTCGATCCCGTCAGTTACTCGGTCGCAAGTTTGAGTCTTCAATGTAGTTTTTTCTTGCAGAATAAATGTTTGTATGAAATGCAGTGTAGGAGAGGTGTACTGACTGTGTGGGCAGAACTTTGGAAGTGATTGCCCACCAGTCTAAAAAGCCGCTGTGTCTCCCTGTCCCTGGGATAGCAGGGGGCGATCAAACAGCACAATACCCCCCTCCCCCTCCAACTCCAGAGGAATCCGCTCCCCGATGGGCCGCTACGGCGACAAGTGGCAGTTTGCCCACAGCCCGAGCTGCGCCACCCCAAGAACAAGACGTACCTTGCACACCATCAGCTTCTGCCCCTACGTGTTCCTCTGGAGTTGGAGCGGGGCTGGAGTTGCTGCTGGCTGTGGGTCTCTGGGATCTCCATGCTTGCAGTGGGCCTGGGGGTCGGTGTCCCGTTGGTCCTGACGTCTCCGGCCACCCTTCTGGACTGGAGCTGAGACTGGGAACTGTACCGCCCTTGCCCCCTCCCTCTACAACTGCAAACAACCCCACTCTCCTGCAAGGGCTGTACAGTTCCCGGAGGATGGCAGGTGGCCGGAGACGTCAGGACCAACAGGAACCCGCTCCCCGATGGGCCCCTATGACGCCCCGAGCTGCGCCCCGTCATCCGCAACCCAGGTTCCTCTGTAGTTGGAGCGGGGCTGGGCTGGGCTGCTGTTGGCTGTGGGTCTCTGGGATCTCCGTGCTTGCAGTGGGCCTGGGGGTCGGTGTCCCGATGAGGGGGCGCAGCTCGGGGAACGGCTTCTGGTGGTCCTGACGTCTCCGGCCAGTTTGCAGTTTTCCTCTGGAGTTGGAACGGGGCTGGGCTGCTGCTGGCTGTGGGTCTCTGGGATCTCCGTGCTTGCAGTGGGCCTGGGGGTCGGTGTCCCGTTGGTCCTGACGTCTCCGGTGACTGGCACTGACCTGCTGGTATCGCCGACAGTGAAGACAGTGCAAAGCCCCCGCGCCGGTGCAATGAGCGGGGAGCTGGAGAGGGGAGGGAAGGGGTCACACACATGGCCGGGAAGCAGAGGGGTGTAGGTGGGGTGAAACTGAAGCGAGCGACAATCTGCTGCTGCCTGCCCGCTGAGTTAAAAAATTCCCACGCAAGACTCACGATACACTGTGCATCGTGAGTCTACCGTGGGAACATTTTAACTCAGCGGGCAGGCAGCAGCATATTGTCAATTATTAACCTTCCCGCGCAATATACCCTCACCTTCTCTTTTATGAATGGGGATTTAGTTCCCCTTTCTTCGAGGACCGACCGGAGGTTCCGCTGTCACCTCTGCGGGCCGCCCTCGGTGAACGTTTTCAAGGACCTTTCTTCAAGGACCGAAAAAATGTCCGCTATTCGGAGGTTTTCGTTATTTGGATCTTCGGATAAAAGGTTGTGCACCTGTAGTAATACTGAGGAATAGAGACCATACATGTATTCGAATACATTACATTAGCATCTAACAAAAAAGTATTGTCTTTAACCTCAAAAAGTAAAGCAAACCCCCCATTCAAGTAGTTGCCTTTGTTTTAGTATACTCAATGTGGCCCAATTGTATCATTGAGGTTCTATCAAGCACCACTGACTGAAGATTTGCTCACAAATGCTCGTTGTGGGTTCTGACAGGCCAAACCTCATTACAGCCATGATCCTAACATAGATTAAAGAACTGAATCTCAGTGGTTAGATGAGAGTCATTGCCTTTGATGTCGAAAAAGCATTTGATCAAACATGCATTATGAAGCTCTGGTAAAATTGAAGTCTATGGGAATGAAGGAAAAATTTCCCAGACTATGAATAGTGGAAAATGTTTATTTATTGATGGCCTTTCATCTTGGCTCCAGAACATGACTGTAAGTATTTCTCACTGCAGTGTCCCAGGCCCAACTCTCCTAATCAACTAACTTTCCCTCAAATAAAGTCAAAAGTGTGAACGATTGCTCTTGTTATACAATGATCAGTTTTAAATGCAACTCCTTTGGATAATGAAGCGACCTGTGCTTTATGTGCTGAGACCAAGACAATATTAAGGTTTGGATTTGTCATCCTCAACTCCTACAGTTACCATCCAGGGTAGACCTTTCTGTCCTGGGCCTCCTCCATGGCCAGAGTGAGTTCCACCGCAAATTGGAGGAGCAGCACCTCATATTTTTGCTTGGGTAGTTTACACCCCAGCTGCATGAACATTGACTTCTCCAATTTCAGGTAGTCCTTTCTTTCTCCATCCTTCCCCTCCCCTTCCCAGCTCTCCCACAGACTACTGTCTCCGTGTCTTCTTTGCTTCTTCCCGCCACCCCCCAACCCCACATCAGTCTGAAGAAGGGTCTCGACCCGAAGCGTCACCTATTCCTTCACTCCATAGATCCTGCCTCGCCCACTAAGTTTCTACAGCATTTTTGTCTACCTTTGATTTTTCCAGCATCTGCAGTTCTTTCTTAAACATAATGTGTAGTCAAATTATTCTGGTAACCAACACCCTTATTTTTCACCTGCCACACACACTCACCTTTCCACCTTGTTTTCTTATACTTTTGTTCAACTTCCTATCCCTTTCCCTCACCTGATTCTATCTATTCATCATTCCCTTCCAATCTTGTTCCACCTATCATCTACCAGCCTTGTCCCACCCTTCTCCCCCATCTGGTTCCATCTGCCCATTTTCCCTGCCTATCTGATTCCATCTATCACCTACCAGTCTCTATCCCACTTCCCCTCCAACCCTGACCACGCACGACTAAATCCTCTTTACTCTTAGTCAACCCGAACATAAACATACATCTTTAGTCTCGACATATGCTACTTGACCTGTTGGATTCTTTCAGCATTCTGTTTTCATTTCAGATTATAACATCTACAGTCTCTTCTGTCTTTTATTCAAGGCATTCTTAATTTATAATTTTAATCATAAAATACACACCAAAATCTTTAACATTGTAATGCAAGCAACACGAGGGAATAATCTGCTCTGATGGGGTATGAAAAGAGTGGTAGCAATTTAATACATCCCAAGCATCTTAGTTCTTGCATTTCTTCATTCCAATATGCATAATATCTTACATAATAACAGAACTAATCATTACAGAATTACATTTTAAACCTTAGCAACGAGTTAACCTTCCACAAGTAATTAAAGATAACATTAAATCGAGGAATATACATTAACTAATATTTCATTAGCTGCAACATTCGTGTTGAGACAATAACATAATTAACATGGGTATTTAGAATTGGAGTAGATTCTTAAATATGATTATTGAATCATTATAGGCACAAACTGTTTCTCGGGCTTCATTAAGTTTTCTTGATAATAGAAATAATGATTTCAAAGCACTGAACAAGCTAATGCTGCTGGAGGAAATGTTCTTGTTTTACACTTAAATGATTTGGATGTAAGAGAAACTACCAGGTTTTTTTATCCGTCATTTAAACAGATATTGACCAGCTAGTCTGAAGAAGGGTTTCGGCCCGAAACGTCGCCTATTTCCTTCGCTCCATAGATGCTGCTGCACCCGCTGAGTTTCCCCAGCAATTTTGTGTACCTTTGACCAGCTAGTTACCTGGATCTCTGAAAGGAGTCCAGACCTTCCTGCTGGACTTTTCTCCATTCACAATACCCCAGTGTTCCAGCAAGTAGGTGGGTTAATATGTCTCAGATTGCATTCATCACATCATTAGCAACTTACCAGCTCAGGTTTCTTTTTAAAGGGCTATTTCCTCTGAGACATAAAAAATAAGGGCAAAATTTAACCTTTTTGATAGTTTGAATTGACTTCTTGATGAGTGAGTGGTTCTTGGTTCTTGGTTTCTTGGTCCTCCAAAATATTCCAACTGGAATTTAAACTGGAGGTGGTGAAGGGAGGGATTAAGCCAGAAAGGGTTATTGGGAAGAAAGTGCTACTTTAAATTTAGTTGCATCTGGTTGGGTAACTATAGTTTGGTGGAGATTATTCCATGCTTTAATTGTGCGTGGGAAGAACGAATTGCTGTACACATCTGTCTTTGTAGCTGGGATCACAAATTGGATCGAATGCCCTCGTCTGCTCCTAATTGGTTTGGGGTTGGTGTAGGTCTTGTAATCTATGTCTAGCTGACCATTTAACATTTTGTAAAAACAGGTCAAACGGTGAGCTTCACATCTGTCTTGGAGAGGGTTCCACCCCAGAGAATTCAGAAGTTTTGTGACACTCGCTTCTCTCTCATAGGTGTTAGTAACAAATCGAGCTGCCTGTCTTTGGACACGCTCGATGGAAGAAATGATTTTATTTGTGTATGGGTCCCATGCTGCAACTGCGTAGTCCAAATGAGGTCTAACGAGGGTGAAATACAGATTCTCCTTGACAGAAGTTGAGCAATGATGAAAGTTGCGCCTCAGGAAGTTTAGGACACCTGTTGCTTTCACTGTTGCATGATGAGTCTGACCATTCCAACGCAGATCATTCTGCAATTTGATGCCAAGATACTTGGTTTGTTTGGATTCTTCAAGGGTGACACCAAGTATGTTGTAAGATGTTTCGCCTGGATTCCTCTTTCTGGTGACATGCATGGTTTCACATTTGGAAGGGTTGAACTGCATGCCCCATTGTTGTGACCACTCAATGGGGCATGCAGTTCAACCCTTCCAAATGTGAGTCAGGGGATATGGGGAGAAGGCAGGATAACGGGGTAGAGAGGAAAAGATAGATCAGCCATGATTGAATGGCGGAGTAAATCTTTTTTTTAGAGATACAGTGTGGAAGCAGGGCCTTCGGCCCATCGAATCCGCACCAACTAGCGATCCCCGCCCATTAACACTATCCTAAAGACTCTAGGGACAATTTTTACATTTATACCAAGCCTATTAACCTACAAACCTGTACGTCTTTGGAGTGTGGAAGGAAACCGAAGATCTCAGAGAAACCCCACGTAGGTCACGGGGGAGAACGTACAAACTCTGTGCAGACAGCTGCCGCAGTCAGGTTCAAAACCGGGTCTCTGGCGCTGTAAGGCAGCAACTGTACCGTTGCACCACCGTGCCACCATTTAAATATGGAGATCCATCCCCATCGCCACTTGATGAGGCGAATGGCCTAACGAACCTCTGCCTCACCTAATTCTGTTCCTAAAACTTATGAACAATGAACTATTGAAGAAGGATCCTGACCCGAAACATCGCCCATCCTTCGGTGTGGACAAGTTGGCAAATCGGGCCGGAACTTGTTTCCATGCTGTACAACTCTATGACTTTATAAACCAATCTGGTGTGATAGCAGTTTTTTCACTACATCTGCACATTTGAGGACATTTTTTTTACAAATTCTTTGTAACATTTCTTCACTTCAAACAAACCTGTTGGAGAAAATCCATTCCTGTAAAAATCTGCTCTCTGCCTATGTCCATTCAAACCTCCCGCCTTCAGGATGGAATTTATACTTTAATTTCTGCAAGAGAAAATTCCAGGACTAAATTCTTAATGACCAAATCAGAAACATCAAGAGTAAAATATAGTGCTGTATAACATCAGTTATGTCAGAACTTCGAATTCACTTGCATGTGTTCAATTGTTAATGTTATACCACAGATATTATCACAACCTAGATGTGCATTTCAATCCATGTGCAACAACTGCTGCCAACACTGTAAAATTGGATTGCAACATTCCAGCCAGTACCAAACCATTAATCAAATACTGGTAGCCAATATTGTTGCAGCAACAATTCATTTCTATTCCTACCACCCTTTCCAGGTTCTTGCTGGAGATGAAAGTCCTATCTCCACTGTGCACTGTGCCATTTAATGAAGGTTAGAATAACTTATCACTCAAGGTGAATCAAGGAATCAGGTTAATTCTTTCCTTGGGTAGAAAACAACTGTCAGAACAACTGTATTTTTTAACTATAAATGCCGATTTGAGAAGAGTTACAGCCTGCACCCACAGATACACACCAGAGACTAAGATGTTCATAAATCAAAAGTATATCACTCCCTAAATGTACAGCTTGTAGGTCACCAAAATTAGTCACTAATGATAGCTAATACCAAAAGGCCAACAATATTTCCTTCATAAGCTTCAGTTTTCTCATCGCATTTTCAGTCTGTCAAACCTGATCCTGCTGTTCCAAAAAAACCCCCAACTCTAAATCTTTTAAAAAGGCTCCTTTTCTTTTCCACGATTCCCTATTCTATTCTTTCTCAATCTTTCTGTCTCACCTTGTTGTCCCAGCTGAATGGCACATATCACCACACATCCAACCTACATCTAACAACTGCTATTACTTAAGTGTTTAAGAAGGAACTGCAGATGCTAGAAAATCGAAGGTACACAAAAATGCTGGAGAAACTCAGCGGGTGCAGCAGCAGGTGAGTGAAGAAGGGTTTCGTCAGTCTGACCATCAGTCTGAAGAAGGGTTTCGGCCTGAAACGTTGCCTGTTTCCTTCGCTCCATAGATGCTGCTGCACCCACTGAGTTTCTCCAGCATTTTTGTGTAAATGCTATTACTTGTCTTTCTGTATTTGGTTTTGAACCATTTAAAATGGGGCTTCGTACTCATTTAAGATCCACGTATAACAGATTGCCACTTCTAACCATACTTACATTTATGGTGTGATCTAATGCTTCTGAAGTAAGTCTCAGAACCAGAAATTGCTGTATTGCAGCACTGGAAAGGGTGATATTCTTGATATTGGCACCGATATAAATATAAGAAGATCATTGCCCAATATTGGTCTTTTTTTAAAATACTTTCTTATTGTTTTTGTGCAGGCTGCTAAAGGGGTACCTGGACTCGCCGGCTTTAAAGGTGCCAGGGGTTTACATGGAAAGCTCGGACCACCAGGACCAACCGGTCCACACGGTCAGAAGAGTGAACCTGCAGCCAAGGTAGTATTGGCTAATGATTGACACATTTTAGTGTGTTGCTGAGCATTTCTAGCATTTAATTTTCTCATTTCCATTTTCCACCATCCACCGTATTTTGCTTAAGGACTGTGTTTCTCTGTTACATTTTCTTTTACATCTTGTCTCATTACTCTCGTGAACGATGCTTGAGACCATTGCAATGGCAAAAGCCACCCTCCAATATTCTAAATAAGTGATCTTCATGGGTATAGTCTTAGGAAATTTCCGGCTGACAACTTTATTTTAAACCATCTTAAATTAAAAACCACCTTAACTAGGTTTACAGATAGTTTACAGTATAGGTTATGCCCCTGTCCCACTTAGCAAACCTGAACGGAAACCTCTGGAGACTTTGCGCCCCACCCAAGGTTTCCGTGCGGTTCCCAGAGGTTGCAGGCAGTGGAAGCAGGTAGAGAGACTGACAAAAACCTCCGGGAACCGCACGGAAACCTTGGGCGGGGCGCAAAGTCTCCAGAGGTTTCCGTTCAGGTTTCCTAAGTGGGACAGGGGCATTACACACCCCCTCTGGCAATGTTTGATATTTGTAATGCATTCCCTGTAAAGTAAGTTTCCTCTTCGATCAACTTTAAAACTCACGACTCTTTCTCACTTTCTTTACTTTTTTCTCTTTTTAAAGCTTAAAAAAGGAAGTGGTACAAGAAATGTAATAAGTTATATATGGTTTGTATTAATGTAATGTACTTTACTTCTAATAAATATTTTTTTTTTTTTTTTAAATGTTTAACTTTAAAACTCCACTTTAAACCCATCCCTCTTGTTGTTGATACCCCTACCATGGAAAAAATATTCTATCTACCCTCTTTATGCTTCTTGAAATTTGTGCTTAAAATTTAATAAAATAAACCTCGCCCTCCTTGGTTCCAAACAAACCAAGCCCAGCATATCCATAACCAAATTTCATCTAATCCAGGCAGTACCTGTTAAATCTCCTCTGCACAGATCAATAGATCAGAAAAAAACTATGGCTCTTATTCCTCCCATTCCATCTAAAAAATATGTGGATATTAGTTGAGATCAGGATCAGTTTCAACTGTATTTGCTCCACAAATGAAAGGTCTGCTGATACTCCCTGCCTCGGATTACATCAGAAGAATATCCACAACAGTGTAATAACAGAGTACTGCTGACAATAGTCAGACAATATCTTGGAAACATCATCATTTTAAGCTGTATCTGCAAGTGATCATTGAAAAAGATGTTTCTAAAATGTATAATGGTGAACAATCAAAATCTCTCCTTAATAGGGTGAGCCAGGGAAGAGAGGGAGAACATGTCATGGCAAGAGAGGCTTTCCAGGGATTTCAGGAGCAAAAGGTGATCTGGTTAGTAAATTCCTTATAGACTTTCAAAATTATACAATGGATTTTTTTTGTTATTTGCTCTTCTTTTGGACCTGGACGTTGTTGACCAGGTCAATATTTATTGCACATACGCAATCGCCCTTGAGATGATGATGGTGAGTTGCTATTTTGAAGTGCTGCAGTTCTTCTAGTGTAGGTAGTTCCACAGTGCAGCACAAAGACCCAGTGACAATGAAAGGCCTGAGATACATTTCCAAATAAAGGCAGCATACAACTTTGAGGGGAATATGCAGGTAGTTGAGTTGCACCTTAAGTCCTGTTCTTCGTGGCAGCGGAAGTTACTGGTCTTCGACAAACCATCCCAAGTAAATGTGGTATATATAGATGATGGTACACACTGCAGTCATTGTACAATGATGGTAGATGGAATGAATGTTTTGGATGTTTGGCAGAGTTGCAATCAAGCAGGCTGCTTTGACGTGAATGGTGTTGTACCTCTGAGGGTCATGGAGACACACTGCGTGGAAACAGGCACTTTGGCCCAAATTGTCCACCCCGACCAAAATGTCCCATCTACACTAGTGGCAAGGGTGGCACACATGATCCACCAGAATCAGCAGATAATACTGTGTGTATTGGCTTATTGTCCCCGAGGACCGGGCATTATTAGAAGAGTTGCCACAAAGTCTCGGGAATTAACCTTGTAAACCTATGCTGCACTCCCTCAATAAGGAAGAATGTCCTTCCTCAGATTAGGAGACCAAAACTGCACACAATAATCCAGGTGTGATCTCACCTGTGGAGCTCCCATCAGTGGAGCAAACTTCAACGTCAGGTCATTTATCACGCAGCCAAGTGGGTTAACAGCTCTTATTGCAAGTGTGACTATTTACAGACATTTAGTTAAATGTTAATATCATTGCAGTGAAGATTAAACACTGAGCAATGGACAAGGGACAACTCCCTTGCTGCATTTCCTTACAGACTAACTGTTTTAGAATGTATTTATATTTGCTCTGGGCTATGCAGCTGAAAGGGTAGATATGGTATATCATCTAAATATACTATTTTCAGAGCATTGACTTAATTAGCAGCAGATAATAAATGGAGCATGAAATTCCTCCTATTCTTCTCATTGCATTAGGCAGCAAACATCACAACATTGCCAGCTATTTTCCTGTTTCTAATTCTTTTCTTTTTAATTAAATCCTTTCTGGAGTTGTAAAGACATGGAATCCAAATTTTTGTACTGTGTATCCAATCTGACGACTCACAGCTCAAAGGTAGCATAATACCAATCCTAAATCAGACTCTGCTTGCACCATAGCAATAAACACTAATTATTTATCATATAGGGGCTTGAATATAGTAAACTTGCAAAGGATGCCATCGGGAGTGCCTGCTGATAAGTGCTAAGAAAGGTGACAAAGATTTGATTTTGAGGGAAGCTTCGGAATCGGGGGAGAGTGGTTGTAAATTTGAAGAGTTTAAAGAGTTTGAGCATTAAGGAGGAGGTATCTCAAGTTCAAGTTACATTTATTATCACAGTGAGATTTGAGTTACCATACAGCCATAGAAACATAGAAAATAGGTGCAGGAGTAGGCCATTTGGCCCTTCGAGCCTGCACCGCCATTCAATATGATCATGGCTGATCATCCAACTCAGTATCCTGTACCTGCCTTCTCTCCATACCCCTTGATCCCTTTAGCCACAAGGGCCACATCTAACGCCCTCTTAACTATAGCCAATGAACTGACCTCAACTAGGCAGAGAATTCCAGAGATTCACCACTCTCTGTGTGAAAAATGTTTTTCTCATCTCGGTCCTAAAGGATTTCCCCCTTATCCTTAAACTGTGACCCCTTGTTCTGGACTTCCCCAACACCGGGAACAATCTTCCTGCACCCAAATAAAAGAACACAATACACAGTAGAATTTAACATGAACATCCCCCACAACGTTTCCCACTGTGATGGAAGGCAATAAAGTTCAGTCATCTTCCTCTTTGTTCACCCGTGATCGGGGCCTTTGAACCCTTCGCAGTTGCCGCTTTGGACGGCCCGATGTACCGGCCCTCTCGCCGGGATAATCGGAACTCCAACATCAGAACGGTTTGTAAACACTCTCAGGGCTTAGAGTTTCCGAATCGGCCACGTCTAACCGGAGACCGCGGCTTCCGATGTCCACAGGCCGAGCTGGACAGAGCTCCAACACTGGCGATCCCTGGCAAAGGATCCAAGGCCTCCGCGATGTTAAAGTCAGTGTCGCGCCCGTGGCTAGAAGCTCCGCAAACCACAGCTCACAATGTTAAAGTCTCCGTCCAAGTATGTGACTGGGAAACTGTTTCCCCTATTCCCCCCCACCACTCCCCACATAAAAAAGACTAAGAAACCTTTAGAGCAAACTTTTAGACACACTAAAAATAACAAAAAGGGTGAAAGGACTAACAGCAGCTGGCGAATCTGCCACTACGATGGCGCCACTACGATGGCACCACCTGATGGCATCACCCGATGGAAAAATCGATTTGAAAACTCATGGGACGGTTTTAGATAGCCCATGTAAAAAGGATCATATCATTAACCTGCATCCATTGCTTCCAAAGCAACCACTATCCTAAATTCCTAGTGGCCTCTTGGATTTCAGCATTTGGCCTGGGCCTAGCACATTTATTCTCCTATCCCTGCAAATTGGAACTCCATTTCATGAGTGGCAAACACCAACCACTGGTTTTCCCATTTAGCTCCACAGGTTTGGTGTAGATGTGGATTTCAATGTCCAAGTGCTGATATTTAGCATATTTAATCCATGCAGTGCACTTTGAATTTCAGGATAAAGATGCCAAAGCTTCTAGAATAGAGTGAAAATTAAAGATTTATTGAAAAGGGGCATCTTTAGTAATTGTCTAACAATATGGTTGCAAATGAAATATCATGGACCTGTTACCCCACAAATTTACTGTCAGATGATGGAGGAGAGATAATTTTGGTAGAGATATGTGATGCTCTACATTGGCTCGCTATTTCATTTTATTTTTCTACCTATTTTAGAACCTTTGGCATAGTTATCCTGTTATGAAAATATTTTTCATATACTTTGGTGCTGCTCTCTCCCACCTTTGAGTAAACAGGCAGAAGATGTTTTCATGCAAAGTTAATTGTATTTTTAAGTTCTTTCAAAAATTGTAAATGTATCAGATCTGAATCCATTGATCACTCTTCCAGCAGACATGGTTACGTAAGTTGATGGAGTTAAAGATTCGTACTTACAAGGACCCCCTATTCCTCCTCCCCCACATTATCCCAGCAAGTGTTTTTGTCCAAATGAACATACCGTACAAGCTGGCACTCTCAGTATTTTACAGTAAAGAATGAATCATTGCGCAAAGAAGCAGAATGTGACCAATTAGTGTCATATTTCATTTCATGTACTTTATTCCAATGCTCAAATACTTACTGAAAGTTTGATAATGACTTCTCCCCTTCATTCTGTATCTCAATCTCACATACACAGACCTCCAACAAAAGGAAAGAAATACTTATTTTGCACTTCCTGTTCAATCTAATCTCGTTCTGTGACCAATTAAGTGCATGCTTTCCAGCCACCCACTCACCATCATCATGTGCAACAAGCTTTATTTTTGCACGATTTACATTTGCTAAAAATAGGAAACCACAGCCCACATTATCAACGCCTGGGTGTTGATGATGTAAATACACTTCACTAATAAAATGACAAATTATAATGCAGCAATCTTCATATGAACTGCTCGTCAAATCAGTGAGATTTATGAACTCAGTTCATTTATTTATTTATCACATAAAATGTAAGGGAGAGACTAAAAGGAGAGAAAACATAGAAGTGCTGGAGTAATTCAGCGGGCCATGCAGCATCTCAGGAGAACATGAATAGGTGACGTTTCAGCTCGGGACCATTCACGTTATTGTTTAGGAATTTCAGTTTACGAATTTCTTTCATTTCTGTTGTAATCGCATATGCAAGTTTGTCTAACTAGCTGCACATCTGTCCCTTCTCCCCAAATCCCCATCTCCAGACTATCAAGCCACCAAAGGCAAACTCCCCTGGCATCTTGTGCTATCCCTGGCACAACCTTAAAATGGCTATTTATACTGAGACATTCAATCACCCACGCCTTTACACCAGGAATTTACTTATCTTGAACATGTGAATGAGCCATGGGAAATTGTACTTGCATTTTGTGTTTACTACAAATCATATCTACTGTTGATATGCCACTTGAGTCTACACACCATGAGTGACTTCATACATATGGTGAATTTAATGGACCGGGCATCAAACGTGTATGACATGAATCCTTGACTCTCACGTGTACAAAGCCACATGATCTTACCTTTCAGTATGATTCTAAGCCCTGTAATCTACCAGTCATGCATTCATTTTATACAACAATTGAGAGCTATAATGCATTTTTTTTTAAAGTATATGCTATGCAGCCTAATTTATAAGCAGCATTTCTACTGTGCATCCTCTAGAAATTTGAGAGAATCCTTGTGCTCAAGCCAAATGCTATGTGGGTTGGAGGGTATTGCCCATAAGGAGAGGTTGGACACATTTGGAATGTTTTCTCTGTACATTGGAGGTTGAGGGGAGACTTGATAGAAGTATAGATGCCAAAGAAGATTGCTGGTGATATGGATGCCTATCTACTGCTCGAGCAGTTCCGTTGATGAGGGCAGGGTTATTTTCACCTTCTCCACCACCCCACCGAACCCCTCCTTAGGTCAACAACCAACTCTTTAATTACGCTACATTAAGGTTGTTGTTCTGTTGCCATGAAATGCAGTTCCCGGTCTCTTTTCTGCACACTCGTCATCACTGTTGATCTGGGCATTGAATTTGTGCTATATTTGGCGAAACACGAATTGGTGCTATACAGTCATGGGTGTACACGGAATAGAGCTATAGACTGAGCACACATTCCTTGGAGTTGAGGAAATGTTATAACCAATTCTAACTGATAGAGTTTAGGAAAACCACAAGCGAGTTGCAGATTGAGGCCCCAAAGTCAAGGTCCAGGAGTTTGGAGGCTCAGTTGGTAAATGCAGTCTATCTTTAATATTCCATCTGTACAGCCTTCCCAATTTGAGTGTCCTTGTTCAGATTTAGCTTTTCCATGCTTCTCTTCCTAATTTTGATCGTCTGAATTTAAACAGTGATGTACTTTTTGGTTAGTTATTGGGAATCCAGGGTTACGTCATTCTCTATAGCTCAGGAATGATGATAGTAATTGTGTGCCATTATGGTCATCCCATTAGGGGAGGAGGGTAGAGGAGTCTATGGAGAGGGTGCAGAAGAGGTTTACCAGAATTTTGCCCGGATTAGAGGGTATTACTTGTAAGGAGAGGTTGGATAACTATCCCCAGTCTTCACTGACATTTTCAATCTGTCACTGGCCTAGGGTGTCGTCTCCACTTGCCTCAAGACATCAACCATTGTGCCAGTGCCCAAACAATCAGCTACAGGGAGTCTCAACGACTTCCGCCCAGTGGCACTCACCCCTGTCATTGCAAAGTGCTTTGAGCGGCTGATCTTGGCTCACCTCAAAGCCAGCCTCCCCCCCACACTGGACCCCCATCAGTTTGCCTACCAGACCAACAGGTCTACAGAGGACGCCATATCGGCGGCCCTACACTCTGCCCTGACCCACCTGGACAGCAATAACACCTACATCAGGTTGCTGTTCATTGATTTCAGCTCTGCCTTTAACACTGTCATCCCCGCCAGCTTGATCACCAAACTCAGCGGACTTGGCATCTCCACCTCCCTCTGCAATTGGACACTGGATTTCCTCACCAACAAAGCACAGTCTGTTAGGGTCAACAACCTCACTTCCTCCACTATAACACTGAACACCGGCGTGCCACAGGGCTGTGTGCTCAGCCCTCTCCTCTACTCCCTCTTCACCCATGACTGCATCCCTAAGAATGGCTCCAACGCCATCATTAAATTTGCCGACGACACCACGGTGGTAGGACTGATCAGTGACAATGATGAGTCAGCCTACAGAGAGGAGGTCCAGCACCTGACAACCTGGTGTGCCAACAATAACCTCGTCCTCAACTCCAAGAAGACGAAGGAAATTATTGTTGACTTCAGGAAGAACAGAGGGGGCAGACATACCCCCATCCATATAAACGAGACTGAGGTGGATCGCGTCTCCAGCTACAAATTCCTCGGGGTACACATCTCGGAGGATCTGTCCTGGTCCCTCAACACCTCCAAGCTGATCAAAAAGGCACAGCAGCGCCTTTACTTCCTGAGGAGGCTCAAGAAAGCTCAACTGTCCCCCCAGATCCTGACCAACTTTTACCGCTGTACCATCGAAAGCATCCTGACCACCTGCTTCACGGTATGGTACAGCAGTTGCACCGTAGCGGACAGGAAGGCACTACAACGGGTGGTGAAAACCGCTCAGTACATCATCGGTGTCCCGCTCCCTGCCATGGATGCCCTCCACCGAAAACGGTGTCTGAGACGGGCCGGGAAGATCATCAAAGACCCCTCCCACCCTAACCATGGACTATTTGCCCTCCTCCCATCAGGGAGGCGGTACAGGAGCCTCAGGTCTCGTACTAGTAGGATGAGGAACAGCTTCTACAACAACACTATCACATTGCTGAACTCAGAGTCCCGCCGATAGATTTCTCCAGTCTCTCCGTCCACATTGTTTGCTTATTTTGTATTTTTATTTCTATATTGCACTATTACTACGGACTGACGCTAAACTGCATTTCGTTGTACCCATACTTGTATCTGTGCAATGACAATAAAGTTGAATTGAATTGAATTGAATTGAATTGAATTGAATTGAATTGAATTGAATTGAATAAATGTGGATTTTTTTTTCTCTGGAATGTCAGAGTTTGAGGGGAGACCTAATAGAAGAATGTAAAATTATGAGCACATAGATAGGGCAGACAGTCACAGTCTTTTCCACATGATGGAAATGTCAAGGGCCAAAGGGCATAACTTTAAGGTGAGAGGGACAAAGTTTAGAGGAGATGTAAGGAGTATGTTTTCTAACACGATGTGCTGAGTGCCCGGAATGAACTGCCTGAGATCACATGATGACAGAGATCATTAATTTAACTTGGCATCCTGTTTGGCACAGATATTGTGACCCAAAAATCCTGTTCCTGCGCTATACTATGTCTTATGTTGTTTTAGCTGACCTATCATCAGTTACAAAGATCAGCTAATTCAGTCACGCTGGCATCTTTTGGATATCTAGATAACATTCACTTCAACTTTTTGTAGAATTTTTTGACATCATAACAAACAATGTAGCACCATGTATGATAAATAGCATATGAATTGCATAAATAATTTTGAGGGCAAACTGAGGGGGAAATAAATAAAAGTATTGATAAGTGAGATAAAGCAAGGTAGCAGGAAGCTGACATGCAATATCAGAATGCAGGCTTTACTTGCAGAATCACTTGCTTTATGCTGTAAATTTTATGTTATCATTGTTATACATTGAGGTCAATAAGCTATAATTTCAGAGACTGCTCTAACAAAAAGAAAGATAAAACAATGCTGAATTGTTCACTATTGGATACATTTGTCTTTGGCTTGAGCAGGGAGAAGTTGGCCCTGCTGGACTGAAGGGTGAAAAAGGAGATCCTGGACTTTCAGTAAGTATCCTTTGCAAACATTTATTTTGCTGATTGAGTAGGATTTTGTCTCGCCCTCTGCTGCCCCTTTGAACTCTCCCGATCTGCACCCCTGCTCCACCAACACCTCTGAAATCCCCAACCCTCTTTCCCTCAACTTTTCTCCGAAAATTGTTAAATTTATTTAACAGGATGAAAGTCATCAACATGAAACAATATCACTTTCGCTCTTTACCAATGAAAACCTACTAATTTCCAACAATTCTCTTTTATTCATAATATAAAACACTGGAGTAACTCAACAGGTCAGGCAACATCTGTGGAGCGAATGGATAGGCGATATCATTCCCTGCGCTAATGTGTTTTGCTCAAGATTCCAGCATCTGAAGTTATGTGTGCCTCCATTTCCTTTTTATTTCCTATTTGACGCATTTTTGCTTGAGATAAAGTCCTTCTTCTTGACCACCTAAATGAATTAATGGCAGAATCATCCCATTTCCTTGTTTTTTTGTCCAAAACTATGCAGGTCTTCGAACCTGACCACAGTTGCACAGTGAAATACTGTATAATTGGTGTTATAATAGACTAGAAACTCAGATTCTAGCATTCTCAACATTTTATTTCAGTATTCAAGACTGTGAAATGAATTTAAATGAATTGGGTGAATAGCAGAATTATACTGGCAAAAATACCCATACAAACTGTTTGCTTGTTATAAAAATTGGTTCAGTAATGATTTTTAGGGAAATTAATGCATCAGGCTTAGCCTGTTTGATTTCTGTCCATACTCCATAGTTGGATCATGAAGACATTTAGTTGTACAGTTCGTCACAAGATACAGACAATCTATATGTCCTGACCAGTACATTTCAGGTCCATGTGTTCACAAAGAATTAGGCTGTCACTGGTGAAATTCATTTCTAAAAGGACCTCAATAATGGGCTACTTTTAAGTTTTGATTTTAAATTAATATATTTAAGTGAGTAAACAATGTATCACTCAAGCCCACTGTTAATGTAATTTGCCATTTATTACTGTGCTGAAACCCCTTCCATTAAGCCCAGATCAGAAAAGGGGAAAATTCTACAATTGCTTGCACCCAAACATACATTCAGGGAGTGAAAATCTGTGAGATTCCCTTAAAGTTCAACTGGCAACGTGCCTACATGTTAACATGGGATTGAGCCATTCAGAGCAGGGAGGCCTCTGTTTTGAACCGTTGTTCAGGTTAATTTACCTGTCCTCAGTTTGGGCAGGCGGTTTTAGTCCTTATGTGGTGGGGGAGAGCATTAGCCAAGTTCTTACTGATAGGAGGACCAAGTTTAGATGTGATACTTTCTTATCTCCTAATTAAATATGCTGTCGTTCCTTACTTGTTTGGAAGAGGAATTAAAATGCCATTAGAACATTGCCATCTTATAAATGGCTGTGGTGGTTCCTGCTATATAATGGACATTCAATTTCAGTGGAATTTCATTGGGTGTAAAATACCCAAGGTTGAAAAAGCTGCTTTAGCAATGTAAATTATTTTTACTACTTTTATTCATTGTGTTTAGGAAGAAGAAGTGAAAGAAGTTGTCAGAAGAGAAATGAGCGACAATTGTGGTAAGCCTATTAATAATAATATGTGTGAAAATAAAAATTGCTTTTATTAGAAAGCACTTCTCAAAAGCTTAAAAATGCCCGCACAATGCCATTTTACCAATGCTTTGTGTGTCTTTGTGTTAATGCAATTTTTTAGCATAATAGTTTATAAAACCTTTTAACTTTCATTATAATTTTAACAATTCTTCATGCTAATGAGCCTCAAAAATGTACCAGGTGTTACAATTGTTAGACATAGTATATGGAACCCAATTCAAATTGATTCCCACCACTGCTTCAGCGTGAGTTTTCAAAGTAATTTATAAAATGAAAATTGATCTATTTGCATTTAAATACGGTAAGAGGTAATGGAATCTTATTAAAAGGCTGCATATGAAAGAGATTTAGCCTTTAATATAAATGTAAAGGTCATTAATGCTTCATAATGTGAATTTTTTTCAAACCATCTTTCAAACTGAGCTTGGAAATTCTGTGATTCACTGTTTTAAAATTCACTTTCTTATTTTACACTCTTTTACAGAACAATAAAACTTAATCTACAGGTTTCATAAACTACTTGCTTGCGATTACCATGTCATTCAGATACACACAAAGGGGCTAAGGCCTTTTAGTTCTCTCTATTTCTCCACCCCAGCCTGTCATCAGTGGATGCTGTATTTGGTTCAATTACTCAATAATAAGAACTGGATCAAATAGTTGTAACATATGAACTTACTAAATAACATATTGGAACAATAAATCATTGATTGACAATGAGTTATTTTGCAAGTTCATGTCACGATATTCACACTGTAAGTAACGAATAGTGGATGAAGTAAATTATCACTGGGACTGTTTCCCTATATAAAATAAGTACTTTCTGTGACATCTATATTACTAAAACTCTGATCTTGACCGCTTTTGGCCCACTGTGCTGCGATTTCCGACAGAACGCCGCCACCTACGGCCACCTCGCTCAGAGCCCCCCTCCGCCTTACGGGTGTGGAGGATTTTTCCCATCGATGACAAATCAGAGAGATATTAATGGGTTTTTTTAAATCACCATTCTCTCTGCTGCCCCTGCTGGAGGGAGGGGGAGGGACTATAAAACCAGGAAGTGGTGTGCCTCACTCAGTCTCTGC
The DNA here is from genome assembly GCF_010909765.2 of Amblyraja radiata. Taxonomy (NCBI): domain Eukaryota; kingdom Metazoa; phylum Chordata; class Chondrichthyes; order Rajiformes; family Rajidae; genus Amblyraja; species Amblyraja radiata. The sequence goes on along the minus strand of NC_045976.1, from coordinate 35,527,610 downwards.
AAGATGGATGAAGCCAAGGATCATGTCTCTCTGAGCTCTGAATAACACTGAACAAATGTCTACCCAACTGTGAGTCCCATTAATTTGGTTTGAAAATGAAAATATGGTTTGTTTGAAATAAAAAGGCACTTACTGCAAATGGTGGCTTGGGTGCTTTGGCTTGAAGTTTAAAGGCACTACTTACTGCAAATGGTGGCTTGGGTGCTTTGGCTTGAAGTTGAAAGGCACTACTTACTGCAAATGGTGGCTTGGGTGCTTTGGCTTGAAGTTGAAAGGCACTACTTACTGCAAATGGTGGCTGGGGTGCTTTGGCTTGAAGTTGAAAGGCACTACTTACTGCAAATGGTGGCGGGTACTTTGCTTGAAGTTGAAAGGCACCACTTACTGCAAATGGTGGCTTGGGTTCTTTGGCTTGAAGTTGAAAGGCACTACTTATTGCAAATGGTGGCATGAAGTTGAAAGGTATTACTTACTGCAAATGGTGGCTTGGGTGCTTTGGCTTGAAGTTGAAAAGCACTACTTACTGCAAATGGTGGCTTGGGTGCTTTGGCTTAAAGTTGAAAGGCACTACTTACTGCAAATGGTGGCTTGGGTGCTTTGGCTTGAAGTTGAAAGGCACTACTTCCTGCTGGAGGGAGGGGGAGGGACTACAAAACCAGAAAGTCGTGTGCCTCTCTCAGTCTCTGCAAAATGGATGAAGCGAAAGGCGCACGTCTCTCTGAGCTCTGATTAACACTGAACACAGGTCTACTCAACTGTGAGTCCCCTTAATGTAGTTTGAAAATGAAAATATGGTTTGTTTGTAGTAAAAAGGCACTGTCAGCAAATGGTTGTTTGGGTGCTTTGGCTTGAGGTTGAAAGGCACTACTTACTGCAAATGATGGCTTGGGTGCTTTGGCTTGATGTTAAAAGGCACTACTTACTGCAAATGAAGGCTTGGGTGCTTTGGCTTGATGTTAAAAGGCACTGCTTACTGCAAATGGTGGCTTGGGTGCTTTGGCTTGATGTTAAAAGGCACTACTTACTGCAAATGAAGGCTTGGGTGCTTTGGCTTGAAGTTGAAAGGCACTACTTACTGAAAATGGTGGATTGGGTGCTTTGGCTTGAAGTTGAAAGGCACTACTTACTGCAAATGGTGGCTTGGGTGCTTTGGCGTGAAGTTGAAAGGCACTACTTACTGCAAATGTTGGCTTGGCTGCCTTTTGCTTGAAGTTGAAAGGCACTACTTACTGCAAATTGCGGCTTGGGTTCTTTGGCTTGAATTTGAAAGGTACTACTTACTGCAAATGGCGGCTTGGGTGCTATGGCTTCAAGTTGAAAGGCACTACTTTCTGCAAATGGTGGTTTGGGTTCTTTGACTTGAAGTTAAAAGGCACTACTGCAAATGCACTTGCTTCCTGTTTGCACTGTATATTGATTTTAGATAAAACGCTACCACTTACAGCTGTGATTTTTGGCCTTCTTACTCAGTCCCCCTCTGCTCAGCAGGTGCAGAGAATTCTTCCCATCAATGAAAAATAAGTGTTATTAGTGTTTAAAAAATGTTGAGAATCTCTTTCCTATCAATCACGCCATGAAAGCCACACCTTTTCCGGTGGGAGGGGGAGTGGTTATAAAACCCGGAAGTGTTTTAGGAAGTGGCTCAGTCTCTGCATGATGGGGGAGGGAGAGGTGACGACTCTGTCTGAGCTGTAAATCAACTGAACACACTGAATGGCTACTGAACTGTGTTTGGTGTTTTGTGTGGTTTTCTGGTGGTTTCACCCTGCATGAAATTGTATGAAGCTGCATTTGAATTTGGTGGCCTTGAATCCAGCTGGAAGTGGTATGAAACTGGAAGTGGTATGAAACTGAACTTGAATTTGGTGGCCTTGCACCCTGCTTGAAGTGGTATGAAACTGCACTAGAATTTGGTGGCCTTGCACCCTGCTTGGTGGTTGGAAACTGCACTTGAATTCGGTGACCTTGCGCCCTGCTTGAAATGGTAGGAAACTGCACTTGAATTTGGTGGACTTGCACCCTGCTCAAATTGGTAAGAAACTGCACTTGAATTTGGTGGCCTTGCACCCTGCTTGAAATGGTAGGAAAATGGATTTGAATTTGGTGGCCTTGCACCCTACTTGAAATGGAATTTCAAGGAATAGCCATGAGTCAACTGCCAGCCTACCAGCCATGAGTGAGCTGCCAGCAGATCAGGCTTGAGGGACTGATCTGCCACCCCAAGAACCCATACCAGCACTCCAGAAAGCCCCCCACTGGCCACCAATATTGGAATTGGTGGAGAGGTGGAATATTGCGTCAGGGGACCAGCCCTCCCATGTGAACATGGCCCACTTAGTCTAATTTTAATAAAAAATAACCTGTGGGTGATTAGTTTAATTTATAAAAATACCAATATGTGGAACTTGACAATGTCACTGATTGCAGGGGGCTGCAATACGGTAATAGCAGTAGAGGGTATCACCTGGTGAGACCACTATACCCCATTGTTGGACTTGGAGTAAGCCAAATAGTGCCTGACAAGACACCACATGTCTTGATTTTTAAATTATAATTTTGTTTTTAGAGCACTCCATAGCATTGCCTCTCCCAATCTGTGTAACTATTGCAGCCCTCTAACAACTTTAGCACTCTTCCAATTCCAATTCTGAATGTAATCCTCCCCAATGTCTGTAGCTATCTAGACGCTATGTACTGGCATTCTTCTCTTTAACCTCTTCCTCTGGTAATTCTGTGTAATCTTTTAGTGTTTCCTTTTGTTCAGGCTTTTTGGCCATTTGTCTTGTATCAGCCATTGTGGCCAATTGTCAAATTTTGTTTGATAATGTTTTTCAGGAAAGTTTACTACATTAAAGCTATTATATCAATGGCGATTGTTGCACATAGCACCGAGAGGGGCTTGCCGCAGCGTGTTAGAATTGGGTTGAGATAAGGGTTAAAGGACAAGTGTGAATAAATTCACATTCTGAACTTTAATGTTCAATGAAGGCAAGCTGGTTTACAGGTACTGAGGCTCTTCTGAGAACCTGACTCTTGAATGATAATGATTGGAATCATAAGTAGTAAAATTACACTTGGGCGTCATTCCAAACATGGATAGAATTGTATTTGATTGAAATTGTCCATTTTGGGGCAATGTTGGGCATATCAAACATACTCACAGCACAAAGATGGTTGCATCATTTGAAAATGGGAATGTTGCTGGCCACAGTTTAGGTTTGTATTAAGAAAAGTGGCAAAAAAACAGAACAGCTTCAGGAAATACTAATTCCTCTTTAAGAATGACAAGGGCTGTTCTTCTCGCATTGCCTTACACTGCAGTTGTGAAATCTTCTGGAAGCAAGATATAAAATTCTATGCATTATATGAAGGGGAAGAAGTCAGAGATGATGGTTGCAACATTGCCAGCTATTTACTGGCCGCTGCTTTTTCTAGATTACTCATTCCACCACCTCCCACTCTGCCCCAGCGAACACAGAGTTCCATTTCCTGCCCTCTTCATTCTGTAACATATTATGGCAATAAATTGATTCCATGCACAAAGCTAGCAGATATTAAATAACCGAATACAAATATTATTTGATTATTACGTAATATTGAGAAGAATTACTTTACCAATAAGTAAAGGTCGACATTAGTTTAAATAGCAGAGAAGACCTGAGTTCTTAAATTATTCGTCAGTTGTCTGTTGATCTTTAACTTTGCTTATCAAATGATGATTGTAAATTATAGTCCAAAGTGTCATGAGTGTTGAACAATTATTTTAGTTAACAACAAATAGTTTTGTGTTCATTCTCTCAAAATGTGCTGCTTATTCAAATATTTAATGTCTCCCTTAATGGATAAGTACAATAATTTATTATGGTACAGTGCAGGTGAGAAGAGGAAAGGGCCAGGCTTCATCTATGGTCTCTGCTAAGTTAGTTTATCTCAAACACTGTTGAGTTCCACAATTCATAGAAACCCTGAGTGATAGAATAAGATAGAAATCAGCTAGCATTTCTGTTCCTAGTTACAATCCAGTGCCTCCTAATGCAGATTGCATGTGTATTTGCATTGCGTGAGAATAAGCTTAGACTTGTTAATAATTGCTCTGTTTCAATAGATTGTCAGAGACATTAAATGTGGTAGTAATAAAATTAAATTGAAGATATTACTTTTACTCCCAATCCTGCTCCGCAGCTATTTTCCCATTGGTCTTTCCAGATTAGGAAAGGAAAAAGCACCATTAATTTATATAAATAAACACTCTCTAACATTTATAATAATATTCCCACCACTTCATAATTTTTCAGAGGATGCTGATAGCAGGCAAGCCAGCAATAATTGATTGAGACATTGTACTCAATGGAACTGAATTTCAAATGAAAAATCAAATACAATGACTAATATGGTATGTTTAGCTACACTCTCCAGGTAATAATATCCAGTTGTACTCAACAACAAATGCACAACATTAATGAGGAAACTTTAGCATAACAAGGTATGCCATTACTCTTCACAGCAAAATGGGTGAAGGGTTGGTAGACATACCAAAAGGGAGCAGAATTGGGAAAGTGACGGAGATAATTGCTAAATATGATAGGCCCTGTTTAGGATTTTTTAAGTTATGAGAACTGTAACAAGTATTTTGATAGAGAATTTTAGAAGGTGGTGGGGACATGAGGAAAGATAAATACATGGTGCTGCAGCGTTAGAGTTGCTGCCTTATGGCACCAGAGACCCGGGTTCAATCATGACTATGGGTGCTGTCGGTATGGAGTGTACATGTGCTCTCTGTGACCGCGTGGGTGTCTTCCATGTGCTCTGGTCTCCTCCCACATTCCAAATGATGTACAGGTATGTAGGTTAATTGCCTTCTGTAAATTGTCCCTAGTGTGTAGGATAGAACTAGTGTACAGGTGATCAGTGGTCAGTGTGATGCCGGAGGTCCAAAGGGCCTGTTTCCACGCTTTATCTCCAAACCAAACTAAACTAAGAATGAGCTGTGATGCTAAAATTTCCCAAAACATATGGTATCAAAAAAGGAACATTAGATTTACTTATCATTTTGCAGATCAGACATTCCCATCAAGACAACATTTTTGTTGGATGAAATATAAAGCTTACACCAGTCTGCATCCATTGTTTCATATTTAAAATCACAGGGGAATAAAATAGTTGAAGCAAGATGCTTTCAATTTAGGAGAAATTAGGTAATTGTAATATGTGGGCTTGCTTTTGACTGAGTTCCACTGAATGGTTTTCATAAAGCCCCGAAGCTCTTCTTTGGGAAGTATGGTGTATGATTTCTCGTTTTTTTAAATAAAATTATAATGCAATATGATATTAATAGTACAAGAAAACATACTGAACACTGATGAAAATATTTGTATCAAGGTAAAAAAATTGATTTAGTGTTTTATTAATTTTCAAATTGAACACAGTTAACTACTCAAATCTTTCTTGGAAGATCTAGATGTTGCCTCTATGTAAGGATGCGCCTAGGTTAATATACATCTTTATTTTTGATATTTATTGAATTTACTGTAAGCCAGAAATACAAAAGGATTAAGCCTTTGTTTTAAACTAATCAACCCTGTTATTTATTTCAACAGCTTGTGCAGGTGAGTCAGAAAGGAAGTGAGTTGACGGAATGGTGAGAAATAACACTTACTCTGTTTTCCAAATAGGAAATTGTGCGATTGTTAGCTAAAATATTATGCAGTTTTGGTTTGTTTCTTTTCCCTTCTCCCCCTTTCTGGAATATATGCTTTTTCTGGTTCTACATTAGCAATAAGGTAGAGAGCTCAGTTGAGATAAGCATCTCATTGAAATAAGCCTCAATTTCTGCCTCAGCCTCTTCCCACCAACATTCCTTCCAGTTATATTTAATTGATGAAATATCCTACGCATGTGCATAAAAAGCATAATAAATAATAGACAATAGATGCAGGAGTAGGCCATTCAGCCCTTCGAGCCAGCACCGCCATCCAATGTGATCATGGCTCATCATCCACAATTAGTACCCCGTTACTGCCTTCTCTCCATATCTCTTAACTCTGCTATCCCTAAGAGCTCTATCTACTTCTCTGTTGAAAGCATCCAGAGAACCAGCCTCCACCACCCTCTGATGCTGCGAATTCCACACACTCACAACTCTCTGTGTAAAAACGTTTTTCCTCATCTCTGTTCTAAATGGGTTACCACTTATTCTTAAACTATGCCCCCTGGTTCTGGACTCCCCCAACATTGGGAACATGTTTCCTGCCTCTAGCGTGTCCAAACCCTTAATTATCTTATATGTTTCAATAAGAAGCCCTCTCATCCTTCTAAATTCCGGAGTATACACGCCCAGCCGCTCCAATCTATCAACATATGACAGTCCCGCCATCCTGGGAATTAACCTTGTGAACCTACGCTGCACTCCCTCAATAGCAAGAATGTCCTTCCTCAAGTTTGGAGTCCAAAACTGCACACAATACTCCAGGTGTGGTCTCACTAGGGCTCTGTACAACTGCAGAAGGACCTCTTTGCTCCTATATTCGATTCCTCTTGTTATAAAGGCCAACATGCCATTCGCTTTCTTCACTGCCTGCTGTACCAGCATGCTTACTTTCATAGACTTCATTAAACTTCATCTGCCATGCATCTGCCCACTCCCCCAACCTGTCCAAGTCACCCTGCATTCTCATAGCACCCTCGATGCTCCCCATCCAACCTGACAGAGCTTGAGAGGATCTGCAGAGAAGATTAGGAGAAATTACCCAAATACGGATGTGCTAAGCTTGTAGCGTCATATCCAAGAAGACTGGAGGCTGTAATCACTGCCAAAGTACTGAGTAAAGGGTCTGAATACTTATGCAAATGTGATATTACAGTTATTTCTTTGAAATTACTTTGCAAACATTTCTAAACATCTGTTTTCACTTTTTTTATTCTGGGGTATTGTGTGTAGATTGATGATAAAAAATAAATAAAAATTTAATCAATTTTAGAATAAGGCTGTAACCTAACAAAATGGTGAAAAAGTGAATGGGTCTGAATACTTTCTGAATGTCATTAAAAACAAGATGGTAACTAGGGAGAAAGTAGGACTGCTCAAAGATAAAGGTGAGAATTTGTGCTCTGATCCAGGGGATGTGGACGAAGTGCTAAGATAACTATGAATCTGTTTTCACCAAGGAGTAGGACATGGAGGACTGTAAGATCAGTGTGGAAAATAGTAAAACACATGGGCAGTTTGAAATTAAGAAGGATGTGTTGTGACTTGAAGAGGTGGATACATTCCTGGGCCTGATGTGATCTATTCCAGGTTATTAAGAGAGGCAAGGGAGGAGATGGCAAGAACTTTGCCGAAGATCTGTGCATTTTCTCTAGACACAGGCAAGGTCCCGGAGGACTGGAGGGTAGCTAATGTATTTAATTTGTTTAAGAAGTGAATTAATTCAGGGAATTATAGGCCGCTGAGCATCACGTCAGTGGTAGGGAACCTATTAGAAAGGATTCTTTGGGATAGGATTCATTCCCATTTGAGCAATAGGAGCCATTAAGAGCAATGAGCAACAAGGCATTGCCAATTATGCATTATTTTTTTTTAAATTAATTTCAATAAATTGTTGGACAATTGGGGTTTGAAATTCCTGTGCTGCCTTTAGCACAGTAGTTAAATCTGTTCACATTAAATTGTGTGGAATTTGAATGAACAGTTAAATTAATTAAAAATGAAGTTAAGAATTTGTTGAATTGCACACAATGGAATTTAATAAGATTATATGAAACAATACATTAAAAATTCCACATAGAAACTCCAGCTGTTATGATAATACTGTTTTTGAATTACCAAATAAAAAACGTTTTTATTTCAGGGTTCCTATCCATTAGTGTTTCTATTTTGATCATTGTTTTCAAATCTCGCCTTCATCCTGTCTCTTCTCCTGTCAATAATACCTCAGATTTTGTCATAATTGCTAAACTGCATATTCTGGCCTCTTCATCATTCTCAATTTTGAACACTTTGCCACTGAGCATAAACTGCAAATGGTAGGATCCTAAACTCTGGAATTTCCCTCCTAATTCTCAGATTCTCCAGCTCACATTCCTCCTTTAAAAAAAATCCTTTAAAATCTACTTCTTTAACTAAGTTTTTTTTGTCAGCGAACCATAATTTCTCCCATGTGACTCAGTATCATTTTTTGGTGAAGTGTTGAGGTTAATTTACAATGGTCAAGGCACAGTAGAAATATAAGCAGTTGAATATTTTTCGTTAAAAGCTAGAATCTGCTTTGTATGTGCTGCATTTTCATTTTGGACCCTTTTGATCTGCAGCAGACAGGTCCCCATAGCACAGTGTGTTTACTGTAAAAATGACTGGGATATCTTGCAGTCTGGATTTTTATTCAATTTTATTACAAAATTCCAAATTTTAGCATAGATACATGCATTTAACTAGATCACAAGGGAAAATGTGATTCTCAACTGCGATTATAATATATAACACTGCTCATTGTTATACAATACATTGTTCAGGAAGTAATCACAGCAACACACAAACATATGTGTTGATACTCGGTCACAAGGGAGATTTTATGGTTAGTTGAGAAGATTAGTTGATAAAGTTTAGAAAATAGAAACCTGATTGTCATTGTCTGCTCCTACAGCCCATCATGTTCCCTAGGCAATACAACAATTTATAGTAACTAGTCAAGCGATCATATCTTAAATTAGAAGACCAAATTTTATATGGTTGTTTAATTCATCTGCTTCCAGAAGAGGAAATAACAACAAACCTTAGTTTGTAAAAGAATAACACATGTGGGAGGAACTCAGCAAGCCAGGCAATTTGTAAATAATTCTTGCTACAGGGCCAGAAACCCTTGTATATTAGTATTCTCCACACTGCTCTCACTGTCTTCTATGTCCTTCTTCTTGGTAAGTACAAGTGCAAATTACTCTTTTAGTATCTCACCCGCATCCTGTAACTTCCTTTATCAAATTTTGTTATCTTTGAGCAGTCCTACCTTCTCCAGATTACCCTCGTTTTTTTAATGTACGTATAAATAGTATTGCGATTTTCCTTAATCTAACTCGCCAAAGACATTTCATGACCTGGTTAACTTCTATATTCCTCTAAGACCCTGTCTGGTTTCATCTTTTTTTTCAATTGAGAAATGGACTGAACATACTATTGACATTTTCTTGGGTTGAGGGAGTTTGTTGAAGTCACTGTGTGATATCTCTGTCATTTTCATACGATTGAATGATATGATGAATAATAAAATAATGAAGAAAGGTTGGATCTCTCAAATTTTATATTCAAGGATTACAAGATAAAAAAATATTTTAATTGGGGTTTTTCAGATAATTAAATAAACTATTTTCCGTAGTGAAACAGAAAAAGGGTTTAATCTTAAACTCGCAAATGCTAGAACTGAGACCTTCAGGTACAATGTCAGGAAGCACGCCTTACAGAAACCAATGGAACTCTGAAACTTCCCTTGTCAAACATTTGTTGATACTAGTCAAGAGTCAAGTCAAGAGTGTTTTAGTGTCATATGTCCCAGATAGAACAATGAAATTCATACTTGCAGCAGCAAACAGAATATGTAAACAGAGTGCACTGTAAACAATATAATTAATGAAGAAAAAAGTTCAGTGTGTGTATATATACTAGGAATCAATTAAAAGTTTGAAAACTTCTAAATTAGGATATTCTGTATATTTGTCAGTAACGTAATAAGAGTTATAGAAATTAAGGCGGGTAGATGAAGAGTGCCCAGTAGTTGAATATCTCCCTTTCGCTGCTGTGTTTCTAGGTATGGGATTTAGGAAATCTGATTCATAATTCTATGGGGGTCTTTTTGACCAAAGGGAAATACTCAACTGCGGAGAAATGTATCTTTATCTTGAATATGCACGTTTCAGATTTAAATGTAATTAACACTCCACTAACAAAATTACAGAAATGCACTGTTTTGAAATATTCCAGTCTTTGAGAATGTAATTCTACTAGAGTCATTCATTACAGAAAAAAATGAACTTTACATTATTAATTACCATGGCAACCTCATCCTTCGTTTGTGGATCGGCAATGTTCGAGAATGTTATGTTAAATGTAAAGTGGGAAAAAGTATCAGCTACGTTATTACAGTAATATTTTTCCATCTGAAGGAAGCAGAAAGGAAAAGACTGATGAGGGCAATAATAAAAATCATACCTTCAACTGCATATATTCTGAATTGTATTACGTAATTTACACCAGTTATTCATCATTATATTTTTACGTACATTTTCTTTCAGAATTTGTACATCAATTTCAAGGTCAGCATTTATCACCCATTCCTAATCATAATAATCATAATCATATTTTATTAGCCAAGTATGTTTTTCCAACATACGAGGAATTTGATTTGCCACACAGTCGTATTAATAAAAAGCAACGAAACACAAAAAAATACATTTTAACATAAACATCCACCACAGTGACTCCTCCACATTCCTCACTGTGATGGAAGGCGAAAAAAAGTTCAATCTCTTCCCTTCATTGTTCTCCCGTGGTCGGGGGCCTCGATCCTTCCGTTGACGGGATGATTTTGATTCCATAGCCGGCGGTGGACCCACCGCATCGGGGCGATCAAGCTCCTGCATCAGGGGGATGTCAGCTCCCCGCGCCAGCGATTGACCCCGGGTCAGGGCTGGTCAAACATTCTGCGTCGTTCGGAGCTTCCCGACTCAGTCTTTCCCGAGACTGTGAGCCCTTGATGTTATAGTCCACGGGCCGCAGTTGGAGCATCAATCCCAGGCAAGGGATCGGCCCTGATGGGGTTCAAAGTCAGTCCCGGGCAAGGCCTCCAGCTCCATGATGTTAGGCCGCAGAGTGACCGGAGATACGACCCGGAAAACAATTGCATCTCCGGCAAGGTAAGAGATTGGAAAAAAAAAGTTTCCCCCGACCCCCAGCCTCATCCCCCACATAAAACAAACCAGAGAACATCAACGCAAACTTTTTAAAACACACTAAAAATAACAAAAAAGAGTCAAAAGAACAGACAGACTGTTGGCGAGGCTGCCATCCAGTGGATAGCCCCTGAGAAAGTGGTGGTGAGCCTCCGCTTTGAAATGCAATGTTCTGTCTGAAACCTTGTCTTTATTAGTGACCAAAGTCATGATTTTGGAGGTATTTTATGAGTAACCCAGGTAATTTTATCATGCCTCCACATTTAGAATGTTGCCTTGATGTCAAGAGTAGTTATTGTCACCTCACCTCTCAAATTGTTCTTTCACCTATTCTTAAACCAAGGAGACTGCGATGATGTCTGGAATCAAATAGTCCTTGCAAAACCCAACTAGGCAACAAATAGGCTGGTTTGGGTTTTCTCTGCAATTATTACAAGAAAATATAAATCAATCTAAAGGACACAAAGTGCTGGAGTACATCAGTGGGTCAGTCAACATCTCTGGAGACCATGGATAGCATCTTTGGAGATCCTGCCTGACCTGCTGAGTTACTCCAGCATTTTGTGTCCTTTTGTGCAAAACAACACCAGCCGTTCCTTTTGTCTCCACGATAGTATCGTTGGTGTGAAGATGGAGCATAAAGACCACATGCCACTTTTCTACCAATGCTTTCATAAACAGATGCATCAATCAGAAGTAAAGACAAGATTGAAGAAGGGTTTCGACCCAAAACGTTGCCTATTTCCTTCACTCCATAGATGCTGCCTCGCCAGCTGAGTTTCTCCAGCATTTTTGTCCACCTAGAGACAAGATTAAGTGGGTTTATCCCTTGTGTTGGTTCCCTTAGTAGACAATCTGGCAACTACATACAAAATAATTTGCATATTTTCTAAAAGATAGATTGAAGTGTTCCATCTTGCTCTCTCTCCTTTAGGAAAAGATTTCCATTTGATTATTAGAACAAGCGATTCTGATGAAAACTCCCCGGAAAAAGGTGCAGAAAGCAGAAAAGATTCAAGAGACAGAAAGGACAATGAAGAAGACAGTGAAGAAGAATTTGAAGATGAAGTTAAATTTCAAAACATAACACAATTTCATACCACAGGTATAGTAAGGGATATTTTAAATGAATTTTAAATTCTCATTTCTGTACAAAGTTGGAATTTGACGTCCGAGCTTCAAAATGTATATTAAAATCCTGAAAATAACCACTGTGTTGGTGTACCCTTCTAGCTCTATAGGTTAGGATCTTCAGATAATGCATTGGAACATGTTGAGGAGAAGCTTTAAACTGACATGAGAAAATAAGATCTACTTGGCAAAGCTCCTTGACAAGAATAACAAAATGATAATAGGAGTAATTGGATCCGTTTTTGTCACAGAGAAATTACTTGTATAACCCATCAGGAAACTTAATTGTTCCACCAGCTACTATTCTCAATTTAACTTATTTCAATGGTTATAGTAAGCACAGGAAATTAATTTGGATCTTGGAGTCATTGCCAATGTGTATAATTTAGAATATCCAAAAAGATTTCTATATTTCATTGGAAAATTAGAACATCCAATCTGAAAAGTTAACAAAAGTTGAACTCTCAGAAATGTGTAGATATACTTTTTTCTTTACACTATTGCCACTTTCAGAGCTTAAAATGATGCTGTGTATTGACTTCTTGTTTTAGGACGGTGAAGATTAGGATGCATTATGCCTGTTTCTGGGATGTAAAGCAGAAACAAAAAAATGAAATTGAATCGAGATGTACTTATTTTATTAGGTGCAATGTGATTCAGTTACAATTCTAGCTGGAGACCATGCTGAAGACCATTTCTGGATGAAATTAGACTGGGCAGTTCTGGGCATTTTTCACAGTAGTATTCCTGTGGATTAGCCTGCATTATTATTCATGTAATGTGAAATTCTGCATGTAGAGCTTAAAGCAGAACAAAATGCTCCACAATGCAACCATCCTGAAACAATCCTGGTAATTTTTTACATTTTCCTTTTTATAGTTGCATGATAACAACATATGGAGGTCTGGTGAGGAGAGATAGAGGGCAAATTCCAGCATTGGCAATTATTTTGATTTTCATTCTCTGCACTGAAAGAATGAAAACACAAAGGTTAGATATATAGTCCGAGTATGAAATTCCTCTTCTGGAATTGGGGCAGAAACAAAGAACCAGGTAACATGATTTTCTTGAAGTCGTTTGTTATGGTTTATACCAACCATACAACCAAAGATGCCTAGGTAGACACAAAATGCTGGAGAAACTCAGAGGGACAGGCAGCATCTCTGGAGAGAAGGAATGGGTGACGTTTCGGGTCGAGACCCTTTTCAGAATGATGAGACTCGGACGAGAGTTCAAAGATGCTTACTTTGGTAATCCGCTATCATAGGATCCAAATTATACATTCCTTTCATTTGTAGAAATACAAATAAGATGAAAAAACAATAATAAACTAAAGTTGAAGAAGATAGCAATTTATTTATTTCATTGTCTTTATGAGTAAGATCTCCCTGGGGAGATTGTTGTTGAATCAATCAGATTCCTGTGATGCTGCATTTAAAATTTAATACATTGAGAATGGGTTCAGTGTGTGAGGAAATGTCATTGGAAATAAAAATGTAACGTACATTTATTGGGAGAAAAGAAAAATTACAGATGAAAAATATCAAGCAAAATTGGCCTCAGTGCCTTGTGAGGTCATTCGGAGTCGGGTCCTAATTGAGGTCTGGTTACATTCTGTTTTTAATGTATTCCTTCTCTTCCTGGCTAAATAAACAAATGTTTAACATACTGCCTGGTTAGCAGGCTCCAGGGACCACTGTATTTAACTGCTGATGCCTGAAGGGACTGGCTGGTCACTTGTTGCAGTCAGTCACTGACAAATTTCATAAAAGTTTAAGATCCTTATGGCAGTAGTAAACCAGGCAGAGAAAACTGTACATTTGTCATCCACCCCAGACATGTATTTTATTTTATAAAACAAGACTATGTGATTTCTAGTCTGCCGAATCTAATGAATCAATAAACTATCAGTCATGGCACAAGAGCAAACTGATTTTAAAAAATACAAATTATAGGTTATATTGTAAACACCTGACAGCTTCATACCCACCAATCTCCATACCTAGTGGCAGCGATTAGTAAGGTGAGATACTCGATCTTAATGGTAATAAAGAATCGTTCAATAAATTCACCCGTATAAATTATGTATAAATATCAGGGCCATTTATAAATTATGCATATATATTATAGGATAAATTATGTATGTATAGTTAATAAATTAAACTCTATTTGACATTTCTAATAAACTGAATGAAAAATTTCAGACATTTAATTTCCTTTTATGAACTGCGAGACCCTTTAATGGAAATAACAGGAAGCAATTATACTTCTGATTGATTCAACAACCAGTTGTACTCTGATATTTATCAAATTTAACTAAAACCATATGATCTTCTGAAATACCTGGCATGACAGTGCTAATTGTTGAAATAAAATCTAATTCAATATATATCCCTCATTATGTCCTTAAATATGTCTCGAACGATTTATGTTGAATGAATAAGACTTAATAGGCACATCCTTTAAAAAGCAACAGCTCTTGGAAAGCACATTAACAGATAGAAATCCTTGGATGAATGTCTTTTAGAACAAGTCACATTCCAATAATTAGTATTGCTGTGTTAAATGAATGGTATAATTCTTCAAGCAAGAATCCATAAGAACACTTCAGATTCTCGGTTTAGTATTCCACAGGTTTGACACTTTTCCAAATTATTCCCACAGCAGACCACCTAACAAATATTCCCGACACAAAATGTCGTCTGTCCATTCCCACTACAGATGCTGCCTGACCCGCTAAGTTCCTCTAACAGTTTGTTTTTTGCTCAAATATTCCCAGCAACTCAGACCACATCTTAATTGGTGCTATCTCTATAACAAGGGTCTTTAATTTGACCAGATAGGTTAAATAAGAAACAAATAACGTACCCGTGCATTTTCCTGCTGTCGTTATACTGAGTGCTTCATTTTGAGAAGCAGAGATCTACTTGGGTAAAAACCTCTGGATAGGATAATGAGGTATGAATCTCTCTAAAGTATTAGATAAATTGGTCATTTAGCTCTCCAATCCAGATGTGACATCTTCTTGTTAACTGTTTAAGAAGGAACTGCAGATGTTGGAAAAATCGAAGGCAGACAAAAATGCTGGAGAAACACAGTGGGTGAGGCAGCATCTATGGAGCAAAGGAATAGGTGACGTTTTGGGTCAAGACCCTGAAGAAGGGTCTCGACCTGAAACGTCACCTATTCCTTAGCTCCATAGATGCTGCCTCGCCCGCTGAGTTTCTCCAGCAATTTTGTCTCCCTTCTTCTTGTTAACTGGTCAGTTTAATTATCCAGTCAGAGACTTTGTGCTAAATAGCCATCTACAAGGCATACTCTGGGTATGATGAAATACCCTCCACCTGAATAAGTGAGCGGAGACTTCTCTCAAGGAGACTGACGCTATACAGGACAAACCTGTTCCAGGTCCCTTCGCTCCGTAGATGCTGCCTCACCCGCTGAGTTTCTCCAGCATTTTTGTCTACCCTGGAGAACTAGTTGAGCAACATAAGTACCATGCCATCAAACACCTACTTTACAAAGTGAAAAAGTTGCTACAGAAATGTGTTGTGTAAGTGTGACTCCAGCATCAAATGTTTCCCAAGGCTACATATACACTAAACCAGTGATTCCCAACCTGGGGCCATATACCATGGCAAATTTCAGGGGGGCCACAGAATTTTTGGGGGATTTAGGGGGCCACAGGTTCAATGAAGGGGGCCACAGAGCTACCACCCTGTTGCCTCCTAAATTTCAGTTCTAATAAATTTAAATCTATGTAGTTGAAATATTTTTGATGTTTGTGGAATAGAATAAAAGAGAATATATGTGCAATTAATAGACACTGATATTTTTATGGAAGGTATTATAATATTGAAGTACTTTTTTTCCACTAATAATGTCAGGGAGGGCACAGAAGAATTAAAAGATCCCAAGGGGGCCATGAGCTAAAAATGGTTGGGAACCACTGCACTAAACAATAAGAACTCCACACCTACATGGGTACAGTACATAACAGTGACACATTCAGAAGTTTCTTCAACAATAGAATGATGCCAAAATTAGAAGTTAGTGTGCCGATGATTTAATTAATCAACTTGTATAAGTTTATAAGCCTGGCAAAATGCAAGACATGTTGAAAATGCTTTCACCGACCATGCCCCCTCAGTACAGTCACCAAACTCATATATTTGTGACATCTCATAAGAGCAAAGTGTTTCACAGCAGCCTGAGATCAAATCAACCAATTAACATTTGTCTTTCTTTCTTTGTATACACATAGCCCCTTGCAGCGAGTCAATGGATGAAGGTTCCTGCTCACAATATGAATTGCAGTGGTATTATTCTGATGAAGCTAATGAGTGCAGACCATTTGTATACAGTGGCTGTGGTGGAAATAGCAATCGCTTCCCTTCAAAACAAGGATGCGTACATAGATGTCTGGAAGGTAAAATAAAAATTATGCTTTTATTTTAGGATTTGCTGTATTTAAGGATTTTAATATTGGACAGCGATAATTAACAAAAAAATCTGTTCATTATATTTATCTATTGAAATGCAATCAAGTTTCTGGAAAGTTGCTCAGGAAAAAAATTGGAGACTTATCATATCGATCGATGTTTTCAATTTTCCTTCTTACGATGCAGTCATCAATGTGATGAAGTCAGTGAGTTCTGCATGGGTGCGTTGAAGTCAGTGAGAAGGAATGGGTGGCGTTTCAGGTCGAGACCCTTCTTCACCCGAAACGTCACCCATTACTTCACTCCAGAGATGCTGCTTGTCCAGCTGTGTTATTCCAGCATTTTGTGTCTATCTTCGATTTAAACCAGCATCTGCAATTCTTTCCTACACAAGATGAAGTCAGTGAGTTCTGCATGGGTGCGATGAAGTCAGTGAGTTTGGCATGGGCTCTGGTATTCAGTTCAGATTCATAGCTTGCCCCTTATGATAGGTTCCACAATTCACCAGCTCTTTTCCACCACTTCAAGCATACAGTATCATGGGTCAACTTTTACTTCAAATCGGCCATCCCTTCTTCCTGCCAAAAGTCCAAATCTGATTATGATTCCCCCAAACTATACTTCTCCCCATCTCTCAAGATCCTGATTCTAACCTGAACCCTCCTACAATGGATTTAATGCACTTACCTTACCAATCTAGTCATTCCCAGTTTTCATTACTGACAGAATTTTGAAGTATTCTAAACTCTTTAGGTCTGCAAATCTTAAAACCCCTAAACAAAAAATATATTAATTCACAACAGTGGGTTAATTGAGTTAAGTCAAACGCATTCTCCTGATTGATTTACATATTATAATTAATTACGCAAAGATTTTTTCTAAAAGTCATTGTAAATAAATGTATTCTTGTTTCATTATTACAGGATTCAAACAAGAGAAAGAATGACCATTCCTTATTTTTATTTCTTGAGCCAATAAAGAATTGATAGTCAATATACTGTACTTCTTCACTCAAGAAGAGAGAGTGGACGCTGGCGCGAATTGGTTGCCGCTGCTCCCTCTTCACACTGTTTTTGATTTTCTGTTTTTGGATTGAATCCTGTCTTTAATTTGTGTCTCTGTGATGTCTTTATTACTTGTTATATTCCGATTATATGTTATTATGTAAGGTGTCCTTGAGATTTTGTATGAAAGGCGCCCATTAAATATAAAATTTATTATTATTATTATTAAGAAAGAAAACAGGGAGACGTTGAATAAAAATGGAGATGACGTTTTTCAGTAAAGCTGACAGATGCCAATTGGAGGAAGCCATCTAACTGCAGACAGTGAGAGCCCTAGAGAGACAACTGTTCAACTTTGATTGCTGTTCCTCAGTGAACCAATGACCTGTGTGTTTGACTTTATTTTTGTTTCAACTTTAAAAAAAAAAATGTTTTATTAGAAGTATTGTACATACATCTTAATCATGATATGCAACATAATACATTTCGTGTACAGCTACTCTTTTTTTTAAAACTTTAACCTGTAATAGAAAAAGAGAAAAGAGAAAGAAGAGAAGAATGAGGATAGTAGTGAAGTGTAGTCCGCAGTAGTTGGCGTTAAATGAATGATGATGAACTTTTCAAAAATCGATTAATTTGTGATATTTTCGTAAATGTTGGAAGAAACAATGATCGTTAATTTTGCAATTTATGTCGGTATGAGGGTATGTTTCATTTTTCTTAGTTTATCAAGGTAAAACAAAAACAAAATATAAGTTAAAAGATGATACACAGACAAATGGTTGATAACAGTCAAATCATAAGGATATGAACAATTTTTTTAAAAGGCAAAAAACTTTGTTTAAAAAAAACCTCAAAAAAGTTAACTTTTTTCACTCCAACATCAAATTGATACAACACCGTTTTAAGAGATAACTTATTTATGCATTCTAAGAATCAACCTGTTAAATCTTCATTGCATCCTCTTTACTACAACTATATGCTTCACAGTAAAAAGACTAGACCAAGACACCATACTTCAGTTTGCACAATATTCATCTGGCCAATATAATTTCAGTAATATCTCCATTTCTTTTGCCTCCAAGTGTCTTATATTATATTGGAATGTTTTTTTTGTATTTTCTGTAGCGAAGACAGAAGCAAAGTGTTCGTTCAATGTTTCCACCTTTGAGGTGTCCACCTTTGTCTCCACCAAAGACTAGAGGGCGTAGCTTTAAGGTGAGAGTGACAGTTTAAAGGAGATGTGCCGGGTAGGTTTTTTTTTACAGAGAATGGTGTGTTCCTGGAACATGCTGCCAGGAATAGTGATGAAGACAGATATTATAGTGGCAAGGAATGGAGACATGGATCACATGCGGGCAGAGGAGATTAGTTTATCTTTGCATCGTGTTCGTCAGGAAGATTATTTGCTGAAGGGCCTGTTCTATATTCCATGTTCTTTTTCTCTGAGATCACATCCTCTGAGGGACAATTTTTACTTTAGCAACTCTCTTTTTTATATACAAAATGCTACATTACCAGAAAAATATGCGTTATAATTATAAATGGAGATCAAATGAATCAGGGCTGCTTTCTCACTAAATCAAAGAAGTTTGTGTGTCTTTCACAGGCAATGGCAATGATAGGAGGCATAAGGTTATCTATATTACACTATGCTTTTGGAGCAGACCCATTAATAAATGAATGACAGCAGTTAGGACAAAACTGCTGGGGTGGCCCAGCGGTAGAGTTGCTGCCTTACTGCGACAGAGACCCGGGTGTAGCGGCCGATTTTTATATCGTTCGAGAAATTAACCCTCTAGCCGCTAAATAGATAAGCATGGTTAAGGGGAATATCTTCTATACGCACGCGAGCTCACCCACAGAGACTTTCAGAGCTTCTTCACAGATAAGTCTTCAAAACACAGTCTTTTGATGAATAAATGCTTTATTGTTGATAGAAAACAGTAAGGTACATCCAAATTTCTTCCGACTCGTTACTATTATCTTCATCGAACTCCAGCTTATTACTTTATACATTAGAAAACTCCTCGTGTCTCCGTTACACTTTGCATGATCTCCTTTACACCTCGCATGGTCGAAGGATAAACCTTCTCCATGGTTTCTCCAAA